>NW_028115890.1:0-48011 GCF_964273445.1 Streptopelia decaocto
AAACATGTGGACATGGATTTTGAAAATTCTAGAGAGAATTTTAAAAGCTTCAACAGAATTTCAACACTTTTGAGAGGGATTTGAAAAGTTTCAATGGGAATGGGAAGAATTGGGACAAAAATTGGAAAATTTTTAAGGGACTTTGAAAAAATTTCAACTGGAATTTTAGCCATTTTTTACATGAAATTGTAAACATGTGGCCATGGATTTTGAAAATTCTAGAGAGAATTTTAAAAGCTTCAACAGAATTTCAACAATTTTGAGAGGGATTTGAAAAGTTTCAATGGGAATGGGAAGAATTGGGACAAAAATTGGAAAATTTTTCAGGGACTTTGAAAAAATTTCAACTGGAATTTTAGCCATTTTTTGACGTGAAATTGTAAACATGTGGCCATGGATTTTGAAAATTCTAGAGAGAATTTAAAAGCTTCAAGAGAATTTCAACAATTTTGAGAGGGATTTGAAAAGTTTCAATGGGAATGGGAAGAATTGGGACAAAAATTGGAAATTTTTCAGGGACTTTGAAAAAATTTCAACTGGAATTTTAGCATTTTTTTTACGTGAAATTGTAAACATGTGGCCATGGATTTTGAAAATTCTAGAGAGAATTTTAAAAGCTTCAAGAGAATTTCAACAATTTTGAGAGGGATTTGAAAAGTTTCAATGGGAATGGGAAGAATTGGGACAAAAATTGGAAAATTTTTAAGGGACTTTGAAAAAATTTCAACTGGAATTTTAGCCATTTTTTGACGTGAAATTGTAAACATGTGGCCATGGATTTTGAAAATTCTAGAGAGAATTTTAAAAGCTTTAACAGAATTTCTACAATTTTGAGAGGGATTTGAAAAGTTTCAATGGGAATGGGAAAGAATTGGGACAAAAATTGGAAAATTTTTAAGGGACTTTGAAAAAATTTCAACTGGAATTTTAGCCATTTTTTTACGTGAAATTGTAAACATGTGGACATGGATTTTGAAAATTCTAGAGAGAATTTTAAAAGCTTCAACAGAATTTCAACACTTTTGAGAGGGATTTGAAAAGTTTCAATGGGAATGGGAAGAATTGGGACAAAAATTGGAAAATTTTTAAGGGACTTTGAAAAAATTTCAACTGGAATTTTAGCCATTTTTTGACGTGAAATTGTAAACATGTGGCCATGGATTTTGAAAATTCTAGAGAGAATTTTAAAAGCTTCAAGAGAATTTCAACAATTTTGAGAGGGATTTGAAAAGTTTCAATGGGAATGGGAAGAATTGGGACAAAAATTGGAAAATTTTTAAGGGACTTTGAAAAAATTTCAACTGGAATTTTAGCCATTTTTTTACGTGAAATTGTAAACATGTGGCCATGGATTTTGAAAATTCTAGAGAGAATTTTAAAAGCTTCAACAGAATTTCAACACTTTTGAGAGGGATTTGAAAAGTTTCAATGGGAATGGGAAGAATTGGGACAAAAATTGGAAAATTTTTAAGGGACTTTGAAAAAATTTCAACTGGAATTTTAGCCATTTTTTTACATGAAATTGTAAACATGTGGCCATGGATTTTGAAAATTCTAGAGAGAATTTTAAAAGCTTCAACAGAATTTCAACACTTTTGAGAGGGATTTGAAAAGTTTCAATGGGAATGGGAAGAATTGGGACAAAAATTGGAAAATTGTTAAGGGACTTTGAAAAAATTTCAACTGGAATTTTAGCAATTTTTTTACGTGAAATTGTAAACATGTGGCCATGGATTTTGAAAATTCTAGAGAGAATTTTAAAAGCTTCAAGAGAATTTCAACAATTTTGAGAGGATTTGAAAAGTTTCAATGGGAATGGGAAGAATTGGGACAAAAATTGGAAAATTTTTAAGGGACTTTGAAAAAATTTCAACTGGAATTTTAGCAATTTTTTTATGTGAAATTGTAAACATGTGGACATGGATTTTGAAAATTCTAGAGATAATTTTAAAAGCTTCAACAGAATTTCAACACTTTTGAGAGGGATTTGAAAAGTTTCAATGGGAATGGGAAGAATTGGGACAAAAATTGGAAATTTTTAAGGGACTTTGAAAAAATTTCAACTGGAATTTTAGCCATTTTTTTACATGAAATTGTAAACATGTGGCCATGGATTTTGAAAATTCTAGAGAGAATTTTAAAAGCTTCAAGAGAATTTCAACAATTTTGAGAGGGATTTGAAAAGTTTCAATGGGAATGGAAGAATTGGGACAAAAATTGGAAAATTTTTAAGGGACTTTGAAAAAATTTCAACTGGAATTTTAGCCATTTTTTTACATGAAATTGTAAACATGTGGCCATGGATTTTGAAAATTCTAGAGAGAATTTTAAAAGCTTCAACAGAATTTCAACAATTTTGAGAGGGATTTGAAAAGTTTCAATGGGAATGGGAAGAATTGGGACAAAAATTGGAAAATTTTTAAGGGACTTTGAAAAAATTTCAACTGGAATTTTAGCAATTTTTTTATGTGAAATTGTAAACATGTGGACATGGATTTTGAAAATTCTAGAGAGAATTTTAAAAGCTTCAAGAGAATTTCAACACTTTTGAGAGGGATTTGAAAAGTTTCAATGGGAATGGGAAGAATTGGGACAAAAATTGGAAAATTTTTAAGGGACTTTGAAAAAAATTTCAACTGGAATTTTAGCCATTTTTTGACGTGAAATTGTAAACATGTGGCCATGGATTTTGAAAATTCTAGAGAGAATTTTAAAAGCTTCAAGAGAATTTCAACAATTTGGAGAGGGATTTGAAAAGTTTCAATGGGAATGGGAAGAATTGGGACAAAAATTGGAAAAATTTTTAAGGGACTTTGAAAAAATTTCAACTGGAATTTTAGCAATTTTTTAATGTGAAATTGTAAACATGTGGCCATGGATTTTGAAAATTCTAGAGAGAATTTTAAAAGCTTCAAGAGAATTTCAACAATTTTGAGAGGGATTTGAAAAGTTTCAATGGGAATGGGAAGAATTGGGACAAAAATTGGAAAATTTTTAAGGGACTTTGAAAAAATTTCAACTGGAATTTTAGCCATTTTTTTACATGAAATTGTAAACATGTGGACATGGATTTTGAAAATTCTAGAGAGAATTTTAAAAGCTTCAACAGAATTTCAACAATTTGGAGAGGGATTTGAAAAGTTTCAATGGGAATGGGAAGAATTGGGACAAAAATTGGAAAATTTTTAAGGGACTTCGAAAAAATTTCAACTGGAATTTTAGCATTTTATTTACGTGAAATTGTAAACATGTGGCCATGGATTTTGAAAATTCTAGAGAGAATTTTAAAAGCTTCAAGAGAATTTCAACAATTTTGAGAGGGATTTGAAAAGTTTCAATGGGAATGGGAAGAATTGGGACAAAAATTGGAAAATTTTTAAGGGACTTTGAAAAAATTTCAACTGGAATTTTAGCATTTTTTTTACGTGAAATTGTAAACATGTGGACATGGATTTTGAAAATTCTAGAGAGAATTTTAAAAGCTTCAAGAGAATTTCAACAATTTTGAGAGGGATTTGAAAAGTTTCAATGGGAATGGGAAGAATTGGGACAAAAATGGGAAAATTTTTAAGGGACTTTGAAAAAATTTCAACTGGAATTTTAGCCATTTTTTGACGTGAAATGGTAAACATGTGGCCATGGATTTTGAAAATTCTAGAGAGAATTTTAAAAGCTTCAAGAGAATTTCAACAATTTTGAGAGGGATTTGAAAAGTTTCAATGGGAATGGGAAGAATTGGGACAAAAATTGGAAAATTTTTAAGGGACTTTGAAAAAATTTCAACTGGAATTTTAGCATTTTTTTTACGTGAAATTGTAAACATGTGGCCATGGATTTTGAAAATTCTAGAGAGAATTTTAAAAGCTTCAACAGAATTTCAACAATTTTGAGAGGGATTTGAAAAGTTTCAATGGGAATGGGAAGAATTGGGACAAAAATTGGAAAATTTTTAAGGGACTTTGAAAAAATTTCAACTGGAATTTTAGCATTTTTTTACGTGAAATTGTAAACATGTGGCCATGGATTTTGAAAATTCTAGAGAGAATTTTAAAAGCTTCAACAGAATTTCAACAATTTTGAGAGGGATTTGAAAAGTTTCAATGGGAATGGGAAGAATTGGGACAAAAATTGGAAAATTTTTAAGGGACTTTGAAAAAATTTCAACTGGAATTTTAGCCATTTTTTGACGTGAAATTGTAAACATGTGGCCATGGATTTTGAAAATTCTAGAGAGAATTTTAAAAGCTTTAACAGAATTTCTACAATTATGAGAGGGATTTGAAAAGTTTCAATGGGAATGGGAAGAATTGGGACAAAAATTGGAAAATTTTTAAGGGACTTTGAAAAAATTTCAACTGGAATTTTAGCCATTTTTTGACGTGAAATTGTAAACATGTGGACATGGATTTTGAAAATTCTAGAGAGAATTTTAAAAGCTTCAACAGAATTTCAACACTTTTGAGAGGGATTTGAAAAGTTTCAATGGGAATGGGAAGAATTGGGACAAAAATTGGAAAATTTTTAAGGGACTTTGAAAAAATTTCAACTGGAATTTTAGCCATTTTTTTACATGAAATTGTAAACATGTGGCCATGGATTTTGAAAATTCTAGAGAGAATTTTAAAAGCTTCAAGAGAATTTCCACAATTTTGAGAGGGATTTGAAAAGTTTCAATGGGAATGGGAAGAATTGGGACAAAAATTGGAAAATTTTTAAGGGACTTTGAAAAAATTTCAACTGGAATTTTAGCCATTTTTTTACGTGAAATTGTAAACATGTGGCCATGGATTTTGAAAATTCTAGAGAGAATTTTAAAAGCTTCAACAGAATTTCAACAATTTTGAGAGGGATTTGAAAAGTTTCAATGGGAATGGGAAGAATTGGGACAAAAATTGGAAAATTTTTAAGGGACTTTGAAAAAATTTCAACTGGAATTTTAGCCATTTTTTTACGTGAAATTGTAAACATGTGGACATGGATTTTGAAAATTCTAGAGAGAATTTTAAAAGCTTCAACAGAATTTCAACACTTTTGAGAGGGATTTGAAAAGTTTCAATGGGAATGGGAAGAATTGGGACAAAAATTGGAAAATTTTTAAGGGACTTTGAAAAAATTTCAACTGGAATTTTAGCCATTTTTTTACATGAAATTGTAAACATGTGGCCATGGATTTTGAAAATTCTAGAGAGAATTTTAAAAGCTTCAACAGAATTTCAACAATTTTGAGAGGGATTTGAAAAGTTTCAATGGGAATGGGAAGAATTGGGACAAAAATTGGAAAATTTTTCAGGGACTTTGAAAAAATTTCAACTGGAATTTTAGCCATTTTTTGACGTGAAATTGTAAACATGTGGCCATGGATTTTGAAAATTCTAGAGAGAATTTTAAAAGCTTCAAGAGAATTTCAACAATTTTGAGAGGGATTTGAAAAGTTTCAATGGG
This sequence comes from Streptopelia decaocto, assembly GCF_964273445.1. Lineage (NCBI taxonomy): Eukaryota > Metazoa > Chordata > Aves > Columbiformes > Columbidae > Streptopelia > Streptopelia decaocto. The sequence goes on from NW_028115890.1 coordinate 5,443, forward strand.
AATGGGAAGAATTGGGACAAAAATTGGAAAATTTTTCAGGGACTTTGAAAAAATTTCAACTGGAATTTTAGCATTTTTTTTACGTGAAATTGTAAACATGTGGCCATGGATTTTGAAAATTCTAGAGAGAATTTTAAAAGCTTCAAGAGAATTTCAACAATTTTGAGAGGGATTTGAAAAGTTTCAATGGGAATGGGAAGAATTGGGACAAAAATTGGAAAATTTTTAAGGGACTTTGAAAAAATTTCAACTGGAATTTTAGCCATTTTTTGACGTGAAATTGTAAACATGTGGCCATGGATTTTGAAAATTCTAGAGAGAATTTTAAAAGCTTTAACAGAATTTCTACAATTTTGAGAGGGATTTGAAAAGTTTCAATGGGAATGGGAAGAATTGGGACAAAAATTGGAAAATTTTTAAGGGACTTTGAAAAAATTTCAACTGGAATTTTAGCCATTTTTTTACGTGAAATTGTAAACATGTGGACATGGATTTTGAAAATTCTAGAGAGAATTTTAAAAGCTTCAACAGAATTTCAACACTTTTGAGAGGGATTTGAAAAGTTTCAATGGGAATGGGAAGAATTGGGACAAAAATTGGAAAATTTTTAAGGGACTTTGAAAAAATTTCAACTGGAATTTTAGCCATTTTTTGACGTGAAATTGTAAACATGTGGCCATGGATTTTGAAAATTCTAGAGAGAATTTTAAAAGCTTCAAGAGAATTTCAACAATTTTGAGAGGGATTTGAAAAGTTTCAATGGGAATGGGAAGAATTGGGACAAAAATTGGAAAATTTTTAAGGGACTTTGAAAAAATTTCAACTGGAATTTTAGCCATTTTTTTACGTGAAATTGTAAACATGTGGCCATGGATTTTGAAAATTCTAGAGAGAATTTTAAAAGCTTCAAGAGAATTTCAACAATTTTGAGAGGGATTTGAAAAGTTTCAATGGGAATGGGAAGAATTGGGACAAAAATTGGAAAATTTTTAAGGGACTTTGAAAAAATTTCAACTGGAATTTTAGCCATTTTTTTACATGAAATTGTAAACATGTGGCCATGGATTTTGAAAATTCTAGAGAGAATTTTAAAAGCTTCAACAGAATTTCAACACTTTTGAGAGGGATTTGAAAAGTTTCAATGGGAATGGGAAGAATTGGGACAAAAATTGGAAAATTTTTAAGGGACTTTGAAAAAATTTCAACTGGAATTTTAGCAATTTTTTTACGTGAAATTGTAAACATGTGGCCATGGATTTTGAAAATTCTAGAGAGAATTTTAAAAGCTTCAAGAGAATTTCAACAATTTTGAGAGGGATTTGAAAAGTTTCAATGGGAATGGGAAGAATTGGGACAAAAATTGGAAAATTTTTAAGGGACTTTGAAAAAATTTCAACTGGAATTTTAGCCATTTTTTTACGTGAAATTGTAAACATGTGGCCATGGATTTTGAAAATTCTAGAGAGAATTTTAAAAGCTTCAACAGAATTTCAACACTTTTGAGAGGGATTTGAAAAGTTTCAATGGGAATGGGAAGAATTGGGACAAAAATTGGAAAATTTTTAAGGGACTTTGAAAAAATTTCAACTGGAATTTTAGCCATTTTTTTACATGAAATTGTAAACATGTGGCCATGGATTTTGAAAATTCTAGAGAGAATTTTAAAAGCTTCAACAGAATTTCAACAATTTTGAGAGGGATTTGAAAAGTTTCAATGGGAATGGGAAGAATTGGGACAAAAATTGGAAATTTTTAAGGGACTTTGAAAAAATTTCAACTGGAATTTTAGCCATTTTTTGACGTGAAATTGTAAACATGTGGACATGGATTTTGAAAATTCTAGAGAGAATTTTAAAAGCTTCAACAGAATTTCAACACTTTTGAGAGGGATTTGAAAAGTTTCAATGGGAATGGGAAGAATTGGGACAAAAATTGGAAAATTGTTAAGGGACTTTGAAAAAATTTCAACTGGAATTTTAGCCATTTTTTTACATGAAATTGTAAACATGTTGAAGTGGATTTTGAAAATTCTAGAGAGAATTTTAAAAGCTTCAAGAGAATTTCAACAATTTGGAGAGGGATTTGAAAAGTTTCAATGGGAATGGGAAGAATTGGGACAAAAATTGGAAAATTTTTAAGGGACTTTGAAAAAATTTCAACTGGAATTTTAGCCATTTTTTTACGTGAAATTGTAAACATGTGGCCATGGATTTTGAAAATTCTAGAGAGAATTTTAAAAGCTTCAACAGAATTTCAACAATTTTGAGAGGGATTTGAAAAGTTTCAATGGGAATGGGAAGAATTGGGACAAAAATTGGAAAATTTTTAAGGGACTTTGAAAAAATTTCAACTGGAATTTTAGCCATTTTTTTATGTGAAATTGTAAACATGTGGCCATGGATTTTGAAAATTCTAGAGAGAATTTTAAAAGCTTTAACAGAATTTCTACAATTTTGAGAGGGATTTGAAAAGTTTCAATGGGAATGGGAAGAATTGGGACAAAAATTGGAAAATTTTTAAGGGACTTTGAAAAAATTTCAACTGGAATTTTAGCATTTTTTTTACGTGAAATTGTAAACATGTGGCCATGGATTTTGAAAATTCTAGAGAGAATTTTAAAAGCTTCAAGAGAATTTCAACACTTTTGAGAGGGATTTGAAAAGTTTCAATGGGAATGGGAAGAATTGGGACAAAAATTGGAAAATTTTGAAGGGACTTTGAAAAAATTTCAACTGGAATTTTAGCAATTTTTTTATGTGAAATTGTAAACATGTGGACATGGATTTTGAAAATTCTAGAGAGAATTTTAAAAGCTTTAACAGAATTTCTACAATTTTGAGAGGGATTTGAAAAGTTTCAATGGGAATGGGAAGAATTGGGACAAAAATTGGAAAATTTTTAAGGGACTTTGAAAAAATTTCAACTGGAATTTTAGCCATTTTTTTACGTGAAATTGTAAACATGTGGACATGGATTTTGAAAATTCTAGAGAGAATTTTAAAAGCTTCAACAGAATTTCAACACTTTTGAGAGGGATTTGAAAAGTTTCAATGGGAATGGGAAGAATTGGGACAAAAATTGGAAAATTGTTAAGGGACTTTGAAAAAATTTCAACTGCAATTTTAGCCATTTTTTTACATGAAATTGTAAACATGTTGAAGTGGATTTTGAAAATTCTAGAGAGAATTTTAAAAGCTTCAAGAGAATTTCCACAATTTTGAGAGGGATTTGAAAAGTTTCAATGGGAATGGGAAGAATTGGGACAAAAATTGGAAAATTTTTAAGGGACTTTGAAAAAATTTCAACTGGAATTTTAGCCATTTTTTGACGTGAAATTGTAAACATGTGGCCATGGATTTTGAAAATTCTAGAGAGAATTTTAAAAGCTTCAACAGAATTTCAACAATTTTGAGAGGGATTTGAAAAGTTTCAATGGGAATGGGAAGAATTGGGACAAAAATTGGAAAATTTTTAAGGGACTTTGAAAAAATTTCAACTGGAATTTTAGCAATTTTTTTATGTGAAATTGTAAACATGTGGCCATGGATTTTGAAAATTCTAGAGAGAATTTTAAAAGCTTTAACAGAATTTCTACAATTTTGAGAGGGATTTGAAAAGTTTCAATGGGAATGGGAAGAATTGGGACAAAAATTGGAAAATTTTTAAGGGACTTTGAAAAAATTTCAACTGGAATTTTAGCATTTTTTTTACGTGAAATTGTAAACATGTGGACATGGATTTTGAAAATTCTAGAGAGAATTTTAAAAGCTTCAAGAGAATTTCAACAATTTTGAGAGGGATTTGAAAAGTTTCAATGGGAATGGGAAGAATTGGGACAAAAATTGGAAAATTTTGAAGGGACTTTGAAAAAATTTCAACTGGAATTTTAGCAATTTTTTTATGTGAAATTGTAAACATGTGGACATGGATTTTGAAAATTCTAGAGAGAATTTTAAAAGCTTCAACAGAATTTCAACAATTTTGAGAGGGATTTGAAAAGTTTCAATGGGAATGGGAAGAATTGGGACAAAAATTGGAAAATTTTTAAGGGACTTTGAAAAAATTTCAACTGGAATTTTAGCCATTTTTTTACGTGAAATTGTAAACATGTGGACATGGATTTTGAAAATTCTAGAGAGAATTTTAAAAGCTTCAACAGAATTTCAACACTTTTGAGAGGGATTTGAAAAGTTTCAATGGGAATGGGAAGAATTGGGACAAAAATTGGAAAATTGTTAAGGGACTTTGAAAAAATTTCAACTGCAATTTTAGCCATTTTTTTACATGAAATTGTAAACATGTTGAAGTGGATTTTGAAAATTCTAGAGAGAATTTTAAAAGCTTCAAGAGAATTTCCACAATTTTGAGAGGGATTTGAAAAGTTTCAATGGGAATGGGAAGAATTGGGACAAAAATTGGAAAATTTTTAAGGGACTTTGAAAAAATTTCAACTGGAATTTTAGCCATTTTTTGACGTGAAATTGTAAACATGTGGCCATGGATTTTGAAAATTCTAGAGAGAATTTTAAAAGCTTCAACAGAATTTCAACAATTTTGAGAGGGATTTGAAAAGTTTCAATGGGAATGGGAAGAATTGGGACAAAAATTGGAAAATTTTTAAGGGACTTTGAAAAAATTTCAACTGGAATTTTAGCCATTTTTTGACGTGAAATTGTAAACATGTGGACATGGATTTTGAAAATTCTAGAGAGAATTTTAAAAGCTTTAACAGAATTTCTACAATTTTGAGAGGGATTTGAAAAGTTTCAATGGGAATGGGAAGAATTGGGACAAAAATTGGAAAATTTTTAAGGGACTTTGAAAAAATTTCAACTGGAATTTTAGCATTTTTTTTACGTGAAATTGTAAACATGTGGACATGGATTTTGAAAATTCTAGAGAGAATTTTAAAAGCTTCAAGAGAATTTCAACAATTTTGAGAGGGATTTGAAAAGTTTCAATGGGAATGGGAAGAATTGGGACAAAAATTGGAAAATTTTGAAGGGACTTTGAAAAAATTTCAACTGGAATTTTAGCAATTTTTTTATGTGAAATTGTAAACATGTGGACATGGATTTTGAAAATTCTAGAGAGAATTTTAAAAGCTTCAACAGAATTTCAACAATTTTGAGAGGGATTTGAAAAGTTTCAATGGGAATGGGAAGAATTGGGACAAAAATTGGAAAATTTTTAAGGGACTTTGAAAAAATTTCAACTGGAATTTTAGCCATTTTTTTACGTGAAATTGTAAACATGTGGACATGGATTTTGAAAATTCTAGAGAGAATTTTAAAAGCTTCAACAGAATTTCAACACTTTTGAGAGGGATTTGAAAAGTTTCAATGGGAATGGGAAGAATTGGGACAAAAATTGGAAAATTGTTAAGGGACTTTGAAAAAATTTCAACTGCAATTTTAGCCATTTTTTTACATGAAATTGTAAACATGTTGAAGTGGATTTTGAAAATTCTAGAGAGAATTTTAAAAGCTTCAAGAGAATTTCCACAATTTTGAGAGGGATTTGAAAAGTTTCAATGGGAATGGGAAGAATTGGGACAAAAATTGGAAAATTTTTAAGGGACTTTGAAAAAATTTCAACTGGAATTTTAGCCATTTTTTGACGTGAAATTGTAAACATGTGGCCATGGATTTTGAAAATTCTAGAGAGAATTTTAAAAGCTTCAACAGAATTTCAACAATTTTGAGAGGGATTTGAAAAGTTTCAATGGGAATGGGAAGAATTGGGACAAAAATTGGAAAATTTTTAAGGGACTTTGAAAAAATTTCAACTGGAATTTTAGCAATTTTTTTATGTGAAATTGTAAACATGTGGCCATGGATTTTGAAAATTCTAGAGAGAATTTTAAAAGCTTCAAGAGAATTTCAACAATTTTGAGAGGGATTTGAAAAGTTTCAATGGGAATGGGAAGAATTGGGACAAAAATTGGAAAATTTTTAAGGGACTTTGAAAAAATTTCAACTGGAATTTTAGCATTTTTTTTACGTGAAATTGTAAACATGTGGCCATGGATTTTGAAAATTCTAGAGAGAATTTTAAAAGCTTCAAGAGAATTTCAACACTTTTGAGAGGGATTTGAAAAGTTTCAATGGGAATGGGAAGAATTGGGACAAAAATTGGAAAATTTTTAAGGGACTTTGAAAAAATTTCAACTGGAATTTTAGCCATTTTTTTACATGAAATTGTAAACATGTTGAAGTGGATTTTGAAAATTCTAGAGAGAATTTTAAAAGCTTCAACAGAATTTCAACAATTTTGAGAGGGATTTGAAAAGTTTCAATGGGAATGGGAAGAATTGGGACAAAAATTGGAAAATTTTTAAGGGACTTTGAAAAAATTTCAACTGGAATTTTAGCCATTTTTTGACGTGAAATTGTAAACATGTGGCCATGGATTTTGAAAATTCTAGAGAGAATTTTAAAAGCTTCAACAGAATTTCAACAATTTTGAGAGGGATTTGAAAAGTTTCAATGGGAATGGGAAGAATTGGGACAAAAATTGGAAAATTTTTAAGGGACTTTGAAAAAATTTCAACTGGAATTTTAGCCATTTTTTTACGTGAAATTGTGAACATGTGGACATGGATTTTGAAAATTCTAGAGAGAATTTTAAAAGCTTCAAGAGAATTTCAACAATTTTGAGAGGGATTTGAAAAGTTTCAATGGGAATGGGAAGAATTGGGACAAAAATTGGAAAATTTTTAAGGGACTTTGAAAAAATTTCAACTGGAATTTTAGCCATTTTTTTACGTGAAATTGTAAACATGTGGACATGGATTTTGAAAATTCTAGAGAGAATTTTAAAAGCTTCAACAGAATTTCAACACTTTTGAGAGGGATTTGAAAAGTTTCAATGGGAATGGGAAGAATTGGGACAAAAATTGGAAAATTTTTAAGGGACTTTGAAAAAATTTCAACTGGAATTTTAGCCATTTTTTTACATGAAATTGTAAACATGTGGCCATGGATTTTGAAAATTCTAGAGAGAATTTTAAAAGCTTCAACAGAATTTCAACAATTTTGAGAGGGATTTGAAAAGTTTCAATGGGAATGGGAAGAATTGGACAAAAATTGGAAAATTTTTCAGGGACTTTGAAAAAATTTCAACTGGAATTTTAGCCATTTTTTGACGTGAAATTGTAAACATGTGGCCATGGATTTTGAAAATTCTAGAGAGAATTTTAAAAGCTTCAAGAGAATTTCAACAATTTTGAGAGGGATTTGAAAAGTTTCAATGGGAATGGGAAGAATTGGGACAAAAATGGGAAAATTTTTAAGGGACTTTGAAAAAATTTCAACTGGAATTTTAGCATTTTTTTTACGTGAAATTGTAAACATGTGGTCATGGATTTTGAAAATTCTAGAGAGAATTTTAAAAGCTTCAAGAGAATTTCAACAATTTTGAGAGGGATTTGAAAAGTTTCAATGGGAATGGGAAGAATTGGGACAAAAATTGGAAAATTTTTCAGGGACTTTGAAAAAATTTCAACTGGAATTTTAGCCATTTTTTGACGTGAAATTGTAAACATGTGGCCATGGATTTTGAAAATTCTAGAGAGAATTTTAAAAGCTTTAACAGAATTTCTACAATTTTGAGAGGGATTTGAAAAGTTTCAATGGGAATGGGAAGAATTGGGACAAAAATTGGAAAATTTTTAAGGGACTTTGAAAAAATTTCAACTGGAATTTTAGCCATTTTTTGACGTGAAATTGTAAACATGTGGACATGGATTTTGAAAATTCTAGAGAGAATTTTAAAAGCTTCAACAGAATTTCTACAATTTTGAGAGGGATTTGAAAAGTTTCAATGGGAATGGGAAGAATTGGGACAAAAATTGGAAAATTTTGAAGGGACTTTGAAAAAATTTCAACTGGAATTTTAGCAATTTTTTTATGTGAAATTGTAAACATGTGGACATGGATTTTGAAAATTCTAGAGAGAATTTTAAAAGCTTTAACAGAATTTCTACAATTTTGAGAGGGATTTGAAAAGTTTCAATGGGAATGGGAAGAATTGGACAAAAATTGGAAAATTTTTAAGGGACTTTGAAAAAATTTCAACTGGAATTTTAGCCATTTTTTTACGTGAAATTGTAAACATGTGGACATGGATTTTGAAAATTCTAGAGAGAATTTTAAAAGCTTCAACAGAATTTCAACACTTTTGAGAGGGATTTGAAAAGTTTCAATGGGAATGGGAAGAATTGGGACAAAAATTGGAAAATTTTTCAGGGACTTTGAAAAAATTTCAACTGGAATTTTAGCCATTTTTTTACATGAAATTGTAAACATGTTGAAGTGGATTTTGAAAATTCTAGAGAGAATTTTAAAAGCTTCAAGAGAATTTCCACAATTTTGAGAGGGATTTGAAAAGTTTCAATGGAATGGGAAGAATTGGGACAAAAATTGGAAAATTTTTCAGGGACTTTGAAAAAATTTCAACTGGAATTTTAGCCATTTTTTACGTGAAATTGTAAACATGTGGCCATGGATTTTGAAAATTCTAGAGAGAATTTTAAAAGCTTCAACAGAATTTCAACAATTTTGAGAGGGATTTGAAAAGTTTCAATGGGAATGGGAAGAATTGGGACAAAAATTGGAAAACTTTTAAGGGACTTTGAAAAAATTTCAACTGGAATTTTAGCCATTTTTTTACGTGAAATTGTAAACATGTGGCCATGGATTTTGAAAATTCTAGAGAGAATTTTAAAAGCTTTAACAGAATTTCTACAATTTTGAGAGGGATTTGAAAAGTTTCAATGGGAATGGGAAGAATTGGGACAAAAATGGGAAAATTTTTCAGGGACTTTGAAAAAATTTCAACTGGAATTTTAGCCATTTTTTGACGTGAAATTGTGAACATGTGGACATGGATTTTGAAAATTCTAGAGAGAATTTTAAAAGCTTCATGAGAATTTCAACAATTTTGAGAGGGATTTGAAAAGTTTCAATGGGAATGGGAAGAATTGGGACAAAAATGGGAAAATTTTTCAGGGACTTTGAAAAAATTTCAACTGGAATTTTAGCCATTTTTTGACGTGAAATTGTGAACATGTGGCCATGGATTTTGAAAATTCTAGAGAGAATTTTAAAAGCTTCAAGAGAATTTCAACAATTTTGAGAGGGATTTGAAAAGTTTCAATGGGAATGGGAAGAATTGGGACAAAAATTGGAAAATTTTTAAGGGACTTTGAAAAAATTTCAACTGGAATTTTAGCCATTTTTTGACGTGAAATTGTAAACATGTGGCCATGGATTTTGAAAATTCTAGAGAGAATTTTAAAAGCTTCAACAGAATTTCAACAATTTTGAGAGGGATTTGAAAAGTTTCAATGGGAATGGGAAGAATTGGGACAAAAATTGGAAAATTTTTAAGGGACTTTGAAAAAATTTCAACTGGAATTTTAGCAATTTTTTTACGTGAAATTGTAAACATGTGGCCATGGATTTTGAAAATTCTAGAGAGAATTTTAAAAGCTTCAAGAGAATTTCAACAATTTTGAGAGGGATTTGAAAAGTTTCAATGGGAAAGGGAAGAATTGGGACAAAAATTGGAAAATTTTTAAGGGACTTTGAAAAAATTTCAACTGGAATTTTAGCCATTTTTTTACGTGAAATTGTAAACATGTGGCCATGGATTTTGAAAATTCTAGAGAGAATTTTAAAAGCTTCAAGAGAATTTCAACAATTTTGAGAGGGATTTGAAAAGTTTCAATGGGAATGGGAAGAATTGGGACAAAAATTGGAAAATTTTTAAGGGACTTTGAAAAAATTTCAACTGGAATTTTAGCCATTTTTTTACGTGAAATTGTAAACATGTGGACATGGATTTTGAAAATTCTAGAGAGAATTTTAAAAGCTTCAACAGAATTTCAACACTTTTGAGAGGGATTTGAAAAGTTTCAATGGGAATGGGAAGAATTGGGACAAAAATTGGAAAATTTTTAAGGGACTTTGAAAAAATTTCAACTGGAATTTTAGCCATTTTTTTACATGAAATTGTAAACATGTGGCCATGGATTTTGAAAATTCTAGAGAGAATTTTAAAAGCTTCAACAGAATTTCAACAATTTTGAGAGGGATTTGAAAAGTTTCAATGGGAATGGGAAGAATTGGGACAAAAATTGGAAAATTTTTAAGGGACTTTGAAAAAATTTCAACTGGAATTTTAGCAATTTTTTTATGTGAAATTGTAAACATGTGGCCATGGATTTTGAAAATTCTAGAGAGAATTTTAAAAGCTTTAACAGAATTTCTACAATTTTGAGAGGGATTTGAAAAGTTTCAATGGGAATGGGAAGAATTGGGACAAAAATTGGAAAATTTTTAAGGGACTTTGAAAAAATTTCAACTGGAATTTTAGCCATTTTTTGACGTGAAATTGTAAACATGTGGCCATGGATTTTGAAAATTCTAGAGAGAATTTTAAAAGCTTCAAGAGAATTTCAACAATTTTGAGAGGGATTTGAAAAGTTTCAATGGGAATGGGAAGAATTGGGACAAAAATTGGAAAATTTTAAGGGACTTTGAAAAAATTTCAACTGGAATTTTAGCCATTTTTTGACGTGAAATTGTAAACATGTGGCCATGGATTTTGAAAATTCTAGAGAGAATTTTAAAAGCTTCAAGAGAATTTCAACAATTTTGAGAGGGATTTGAAAAGTTTCAATGGGAATGGGAAGAATTGGGACAAAAATTGGAAAATTTTTAAGGGACTTTGAAAAAATTTCAACTGGAATTTTAGCCATTTTTTTACATGAAATTGTAAACATGTGGCCATGGATTTTGAAAATTCTAGAGAGAATTTTAAAAGCTTCAACAGAATTTCAACAATTTTGAGAGGGATTCGAAAAGTTTCAATGGGAATGGGAAGAATTGGGACAAAAATTGGAAAATTTTTAAGGGACTTTGAAAAAATTTCAACTGGAATTTTAGCAATTTTTTTATGTGAAATTGTAAACATGTGGCCATGGATTTTGAAAATTCTAGAGAGAATTTTAAAAGCTTTAACAGAATTTCTACAATTTTGAGAGGGATTTGAAAAGTTTCAATGGGAATGGGAAGATTTGGGACAAAAATTGGAAAATTTTTAAGGGACTTTGAAAAAATTTCAACTGGAATTTTAGCCATTTTTTGACGTGAAATTGTAAACATGTGGACATGGATTTTGAAAATTCTAGAGAGAATTTTAAAAGCTTCAACAGAATTTCAACACTTTTGAGAGGGATTTGAAAAGTTTCAATGGGAATGGGAAGAATTGGGACAAAAATTGGAAAATTTTTAAGGGACTTTGAAAAAATTTCAACTGGAATTTTAGCCATTTTTTTACATGAAATTGTAAACATGTGGCCATGGATTTTGAAAATTCTAGAGAGAATTTTAAAAGCTTCAACAGAATTTCAACAATTTTGAGAGGGATTTGAAAAGTTTCAATGGGAATGGGAAGAATTGGGACAAAAATTGGAAAATTTTTCAGGGACTTTGAAAAAATTTCAACTGGAATTTTAGCCATTTTTTGACGTGAAATTGTAAACAGGTGGCCATGGATTTTGAAAATTCTAGAGAGAATTTTAAAAGCTTCAACAGAATTTCAACAATTTTGAGAGGGATTTGAAAAGTTTCAATGGGAATGGGAAGAATTGGGACAAAAATTGGAAAATTTTTAAGGGACTTTGAAAAAATTTCAACTGGAATTTTAGCCATTTTTTTACGTGAAATTGTGAACATGTGGACATGGATTTTGAAAATTCTAGAGAGAATTTTAAAAGCTTCAAGAGAATTTCAACAATTTGGAGAGGGATTTGAAAAGTTTCAATGGGAATGGGAAGAATTGGGACAAAAATTGGAAAATTTTTAAGGGACTTTGAAAAAATTTCAACTGGAATTTTAGCCATTTTTTGACGTGAAATTGTAAACATGTGGACATGGATTTTGAAAATTCTAGAGAGAATTTTAAAAGCTTCAACAGAATTTCAACAATTTTGAGAGGGATTTGAAAAGTTTCAATGGGAATGGGAAGAATTGGGACAAAAATTGGAAAATTTTTAAGGGACTTTGAAAAAATTTCAACTGGAATTTTAGCAATTTTTTTACGTGAAATTGTAAACATGTGGCCATGGATTTTGAAAATTCTAGAGAGAATTTTAAAAGCTTCAAGAGAATTTCAACAATTTTGAGAGGGATTTGAAAAGTTTCAATGGGAAAGGGAAGAATTGGGACAAAAATTGGAAAATTTTTAAGGGACTTTGAAAAAATTTCAACTGGAATTTTAGCCATTTTTTTACGTGAAATTGTAAACATGTGGCCATGGATTTTGAAAATTCTAGAGAGAATTTTAAAAGCTTCAACAGAATTTCAACACTTTTGAGAGGGATTTGAAAAGTTTCAATGGGAATGGGAAGAATTGGGACAAAAATTGGAAAATTTTTAAGGGACTTTGAAAAAATTTCAACTGGAATTTTAGCCATTTTTTTACGTGAAATTGTAAACATGTGGACATGGATTTTGAAAATTCTAGAGAGAATTTTAAAAGCTTTAACAGAATTTCAACACTTTTGAGAGGGATTTGAAAAGTTTCAATGGGAATGGGAAGAATTGGGACAAAAATTGGAAAATTTTTAAGGGACTTTGAAAAAATTTCAACTGGAATTTTAGCCATTTTTTTACATGAAATTGTAAACATGTGGCCATGGATTTTGAAAATTCTAGAGAGAATTTTAAAAGCTTCAAGAGAATTTCAACAATTTTGAGAGGGATTTGAAAAGTTTCAATGGGAATGGGAAGAATTGGGACAAAAATTGGAAAATTTTTAAGGGACTTTGAAAAAATTTCAACTGGAATTTTAGCCATTTTTTGACGTGAAATTGTAAACATGTGGCCATGGATTTTGAAAATTCTAGAGAGAATTTTAAAAGCTTCAAGAGAATTTCAACAATTTTGAGAGGGATTTGAAAAGTTTCAATGGGAATGGGAAGAATTGGGACAAAAATTGGAAAATTTTTAAGGGACTTTGAAAAAATTTCAACTGGAATTTTAGCATTTTTTTTACGTGAAATTGTAAACATGTGGACATGGATTTTGAAAATTCTAGAGAGAATTTTAAAAGCTTCAAGAGAATTTCAACAATTTTGAGAGGGATTTGAAAAGTTTCAATGGGAATGGGAAGAATTGGGACAAAAATTGGAAAATTTTGAAGGGACTTTGAAAAAATTTCAACTGGAATTTTAGCCATTTTTTTACGTGAAATTGTAAACATGTTGAAGTGGATTTTGAAAATTCTAGAGAGAATTTTAAAAGCTTCAAGAGAATTTCCACAATTTTGAGAGGGATTTGAAAAGTTTCAATGGGAATGGGAAGAATTGGGACAAAAATTGGAAAATTTTTCAGGGACTTTGAAAATATTTCAACTGGAATTTTAGCCATTTTTTTACGTGAAATTGTAAACATGTGGCCATGGATTTTGAAAATTCTAGAGAGAATTTTAAAAGCTTCAACAGAATTTCAACAATTTTGAGAGGGATTTGAAAAGTTTCAATGGGAATGGGAAGAATTGGGACAAAAATTGGAAAATTTTTAAGGGACTTTGAAAAAATTTCAACTGGAATTTTAGCAATTTTTTTATGTGAAATTGTAAACATGTGGCCATGGATTTTGAAAATTCTAGAGAGAATTTTAAAAGCTTTAACAGAATTTCTACAATTTTGAGAGGGATTTGAAAAGTTTCAATGGGAATGGGAAGAATTGGGACAAAAATTGGAAAATTTTTAAGGGACTTTGAAAAAATTTCAACTGGAATTTTAGCCATTTTTTTACATGAAATTGTAAACATGTGGCCATGGATTTTGAAAATTCTAGAGAGAATTTTAAAAGCTTCAACAGAATTTCAACAATTTTGAGAGGGATTTGAAAAGTTTCAATGGGAATGGGAAGAATTGGGACAAAAATTGGAAAATTTTTAAGGGACTTTGAAAAAATTTCAACTGGAATTTTAGCCATTTTTTTACATGAAATTGTAAACATGTGGCCACGGATTTTGAAAATTCTAGAGAGAATTTTAACAGCTTCAACAGAATTTCAACACTTTTGAGAGGGATTTGAAAAGTTTCAATGGGAATGGGAAGAATTGGGACAAAAATTGGAAAATTTTTAAGGGACTTTGAAAAAATTTCAACTGGAATTTTAGCCATTTTTTTACGTGAAATTGTGAACATGTGGACATGGATTTTGAAAATTCTAGAGAGAATTTTAAAAGCTTCAAGAGAATTTCAACAATTTTGAGAGGGATTTGAAAAGTTTCAATGGGAATGGGAAGAATTGGGACAAAAATTGGAAAATTTTTAAGGGACTTTGAAAAAATTTCAACTGGAATTTTAGCCATTTTTTTACATGAAATTGTAAACATGTGGCCATGGATTTTGAAAATTCTAGAGAGAATTTTAAAAGCTTCAACAGAATTTCAACAATTTTGAGAGGGATTTGAAAAGTTTCAATGGGAATGGGAAGAATTGGGACAAAAATTGGAAAATTTTTAAGGGACTTTGAAAAAATTTCAACTGGAATTTTAGCCATTTTTTTACATGAAATTGTAAACATGTGGCCACGGATTTTGAAAATTCTAGAGAGAATTTTAACAGCTTCAACAGAATTTCAACAGTTTTGAGAGGGATTTGAAAAGTTTCAATGGGAATGGGAAGAATTGGGACAAAAATTGGAAAATTTTTAAGGGACTTTGAAAAAATTTCAACTGGAATTTTAGCCATTTTTTTACGTGAAATTGTGAACATGTGGACATGGATTTTGAAAATTCTAGAGAGAATTTTAAAAGCTTCAAGAGAATTTCAACAATTTTGAGAGGGATTTGAAAAGTTTCAATGGGAATGGGAAGAATTGGGACAAAAATTGGAAAATTTTTAAGGGACTTTGAAAAAATTTCAACTGGAATTTTAGCCATTTTTTTACATGAAATTGTAAACATGTGGCCATGGATTTTGAAAATTCTAGAGAGAATTTTAAAAGCTTCAACAGAATTTCAACAATTTTGAGAGGGATTTGAAAAGTTTCAATGGGAATGGGAAGAATTGGGACAAAAATTGGAAAATTTTTAAGGGACTTTGAAAACATTTCAACTGGAATTTTAGCCATTTTTTGACGTGAAATTGTAAACATGTGGCCATGGATTTTGAAAATTCTAGAGAGAATTTTAAAAGCTTCAAGAGAATTTCAACAATTTTGAGAGGGATTTGAAAAGTTTCAATGGGAAAGGGAAGAATTGGGACAAAAATTGGAAAATTTTTAAGGGACTTTGAAAAAATTTCAACTGGAATTTTAGCCATTTTTTGACGTGAAATTGTAAACATGTGGCCATGGATTTTGAAAATTCTAGAGAGAATTTTAAAAGCTTCAACAGAATTTCAACAATTTTGAGAGGGATTTGAAAAGTTTCAATGGGAATGGGAAGAATTGGGACAAAAATTGGAAAATTTTTAAGGGACTTTGAAAAAATTTCAACTGGAATTTTAGCCATTTTTTTACGTGAAATTGTAAACATGTGGCCATGGATTTTGAAAATTCTAGAGAGAATTTTAAAAGCTTCAAGAGAATTTCAACAATTTTGAGAGGGATTTGAAAAGTTTCAATGGGAATGGGAAGAATTGGGACAAAAATTGGAAAATTTTTAAGGGACTTTGAAAAAATTTCAACTGGAATTTTAGCCATTTTTTTACATGAAATTGTAAACATGTGGCCATGGATTTTGAAAATTCTAGAGAGAATTTTAAAAGCTTCAACAGAATTTCAACAATTTTGAGAGGGATTTGAAAAGTTTCAATGGGAATGGGAAGAATTGGGACAAAAATTGGAAAATTTTTAAGGGACTTTGAAAAAATTTCAACTGGAATTTTAGCCATTTTTTGACGTGAAATTGTAAACATGTGGCCATGGATTTTGAAAATTCTAGAGAGAATTTTAAAAGCTTCAAGAGAATTTCAACAATTTTGAGAGGGATTTGAAAAGTTTCAATGGGAATGGGAAGAATTGGGACAAAAATTGGAAAATTTTTAAGGGACTTTGAAAAAATTTCAACTGGAATTTTAGCCATTTTTTGACGTGAAATTGTAAACATGTGGACATGGATTTTGAAAATTCTAGAGAGAATTTTAAAAGCGTCAAGAGAATTTCAACAATTTTGAGAGGGATTTGAAAAGTTTCAATGGGAATGGGAAGAATTGGGACAAAAATTGGAAAATTTTTAAGGGACTTTGAAAAAATTTCAACTGGAATTTTAGCCATTTTTTGACGTGAAATTGTAAACATGTGGCCATGGATTTTGAAAATTCTAGAGAGAATTTTAAAAGCTTCAACAGAATTTCAACAATTTTGAGAGGGATTTGAAAAGTTTCAATGGGAATGGGAAGAATTGGGACAAAAATTGGAAAATTTTTAAGGGACTTTGAAAAAATTTCAACTGGAATTTTAGCCATTTTTTTACGTGAAATTGTAAACATGTGGACATGGATTTTGAAAATTCTAGAGAGAATTTTAAAAGCTTCAACAGAATTTCAACAATTTTGAGAGGGATTTGAAAAGTTTCAATGGGAATGGGAAGAATTGGGACAAAAATTGGAAAATTTTTCAGGGACTTTGAAAAAATTTCAACTGGAATTTTAGCATTTTTTTTACGTGAAATTGTAAACATGTGGCCATGGATTTTGAAAATTCTAGAGAGAATTTTAAAAGCTTCAAGAGAATTTCAACAATTTTGAGAGGGATTTGAAAAGTTTCAATGGGAATGGGAAGAATTGGGACAAAAATTGGAAAATTTTTCAGGGACTTTGAAAAAATTTCAACTGGAATTTTAGCCATTTTTTTACGTGAAATTGTAAACATGTGAACATGGATTTTGAAAATTCTAGAGAGAATTTTAAAAGCTTCAAGAGAATTTCAACAATTTTGAGAGGGATTTGAAAAGTTTCAATGGGAATGGGAAGAATTGGGACAAAAATGGGAAAATTTTTAAGGGACTTTGAAAAAATTTCAGCTGGAATTTTAGCCATTTTTTTACGTGAAATTGTAAACATGTGGACATGGATTTTGAAAATTCTAGAGAGAATTTTAAAAGCTTCAACAGAATTTCTACAATTTTGAGAGGGATTTGAAAAGTTTCAATGGGAATGGGAAGAATTGGGACAAAAATTGGAAAATTTTTAAGGGACTTTGAAAAAATTTCAACTGGAATTTTAGCCATTTTTTGACGTGAAATTGTAAACATGTGGACATGGATTTTGAAAATTCTAGAGAGAATTTTAAAAGCTTCAAGAGAATTTCAACAATTTTGAGAGGGATTTGAAAAGTTTCAATGGGAATGGGAAGAATTGGGACAAAAATGGGAAAATTTTTAAGGGACTTTGAAAAAATTTCAACTGGAATTTTAGCCATTTTTTGACGTGAAATTGTAAACATGTGGACATGGATTTTGAAAATTCTAGAGAGAATTTTAAAAGCTTCAAGAGAATTTCAACAATTTTGAGAGGGATTTGAAAAGTTTCAATGGGAATGGGAAGAATTGGGACAAAAATTGGAAAATTTTTAAGGGACTTTGAAAAAATTTCAACTGGAATTTTAGCCATTTTTTGACGTGAAATTGTAAACATGTGGACATGGATTTTGAAAATTCTAGAGAGAATTTTAAAAGCTTCAACAGAATTTCAACACTTTTGAGAGGGATTTGAAAAGTTTCGATGGGAATGGGAAGAATTGGGACAAAAATTGGAAAATTTTTAAAGGACTTTGAAAAAATTTCAACTGGAATTTTAGCCATTTTTTGACGTGAAATTGTAAACATGTGGACATGGATTTTGAAAATTCTAGAGAGAATTTTAAAAGCTTCAAGAGAATTTCTACAATTTTGAGAGGGATTTGAAAAGTTTCAATGGGAATGGGAAGAATTGGGACAAAAATTGGAAAATTTTTAAGGGACTTTGAAAAAATTTCAACTGGAATTTTAGCATTTTTTTTACGTGAAAATTGTAAAAATGTGGACATGGATTTTGAAAATTCTAGAGAGAATTTTAAAAGCTTCAAGAGAATTTCAACAATTTTGAGAGGGATTTGAAAAGTTTCAATGGGAATGGGAAGAATTGGGACAAAAATTGGAAAATTTTTCAGGGACTTTGAAAAAATTTCAACTGGAATTTTAGCAATTTTTTTATGTGAAATTGTAAACATGTGGCCATGGATTTTGAAAATTCTAGAGAGAATTTTAAAAGCTTTAACAGAATTTCTACAATTTTGAGAGGGATTTGAAAAGTTTCAATGGGAATGGGAAGAATTGGGACAAAAATTGGAAAATTTTTAAGGGACTTTGAAAAAATTTCAACTGGAATTTTAGCATTTTTTTGACGTGAAATTGTAAACATGTGGACATGGATTTTGAAAATTCTAGAGAGAATTTTAAAAGCTTTAACAGAATTTCTACAATTTTGAGAGGGATTTGAAAAGTTTCAATGGGAATGGGAAGAATTGGGACAAAAATTGGAAAATTTTTAAGGGACTTTGAAAAAATTTCAACTGGAATTTTAGCCATTTTTTGACGTGAAATTGTAAACATGTGGACATGGATTTTGAAAATTCTAGAGAGAATTTTAAAAGCTTCAAGAGAATTTCAACAATTTTGAGAGGGATTTGAAAAGTTTCAATGGGAATGGGAAGAATTGGGACAAAAATTGGAAAATTTTTAAGGGACTTTGAAAAAATTTCAACTGGAATTTTAGCCATTTTTTTACGTGAAATTGTAAACATGTGGACATGGATTTTGAAAATTCTAGAGAGAATTTTAAAAGCTTCAACAGAATTTCAACACTTTTGAGAGGGATTTGAAAAGTTTCAATGGGAATGGGAAGAATTGGGACAAAAATGGGAAAATTTTTAAGGGACTTTGAAAAAATTTCAACTGGAATTTTAGCCATTTTTTGACGTGAAATTGTAAACATGTGGACATGGATTTTGAAAATTCTAGAGAGAATTTTAAAAGCTTCAACAGAATTTCTACAATTTTGAGAGGGATTTGAAAAGTTTCAATGGGAATGGGAAGAATTGGGACAAAAATTGGAAAATTTTTAAGGGACTTTGAAAAAATTTCAACTGGAATTTTAGCCATTTTTTGACGTGAAATTGTAAACATGTGGACATGGATTTTGAAAATTCTAGAGAGAATTTTAAAAGCTTCAAGAGAATTTCAACAATTTTGAGAGGGATTTGAAAAGTTTCAATGGGAATGGGAAGAATTGGGACAAAAATTGGAAAATTTTTAAGGGACTTTGAAAAAATTTCAACTGGAATTTTAGCCATTTTTTGACGTGAAATTGTAAACATGTGGACATGGATTTTGAAAATTCTAGAGAGAATTTTAAAAGCTTCAAGAGAATTTCAACACTTTTGAGAGGGATTTGAAAAGTTTCAATGGGAATGGGAAGAATTGGGACAAAAATTGGAAAATTTTTAAGGGACTTTGAAAAAATTTCAACTGGAATTTTAGCCATTTTTTTACGTGAAATTGTAAACATGTGGCCATGGATTTTGAAAATTCTAGAGAGAATTTTAAAAGCTTCAAGAGAATTTCAACAATTTTGAGAGGGATTTGAAAAGTTTCAATGGGAATGGGAAGAATTGGGACAAAAATGGGAAAATTTTTAAGGGACTTTGAAAAAATTTCAACTGGAATTTTAGCCATTTTGTTACGTGAAATTGTAAACATGTGGCCACGGATTTTGAAAATTCTAGAGAGAATTTTAAAAGCTTCAAGAGAATTTCAACAATTTTGAGAGGGATTTGAAAAGTTTCAATGGGAATGGGAAGAATTGGGACAGAAATGGGAAAATTTTGAAGGGACTTTGAAAAAATTTCAACTGGAATTTTAGCCATTTTTTTACGTGAAATTGTAAACATGTGGCCATGGATTTTGAAAATTCTAGAGAGAATTTTAAAAGCTTCAACAGAATTTCAACACTTTTGAGAGGGATTTGAAAAGTTTCAATGGGAATGGGAAGAATTGGGACAAAAATGGGAAAATTTTTAAGGGACTTTGAAAAAATTTCAACTGGAATTTTAGCCATTTTGTTACGTGAAATTGTAAACATGTGGCCACGGATTTTGAAAATTCTAGAGAGAATTTTAAAAGCTTCAAGAGAATTTCAACAATTTTGAGAGGGATTTGAAAAGTTTCAATGGGAATGGGAAGAATTGGGACAGAAATGGGAAAATTTTGAAGGGACTTTGAAAAAATTTCAACTGGAATTTTAGCCATTTTTTGACGTGAAATTGTAAACATGTGGCCATGGATTTTGAAAATTCTAGAGAGAATTTTAAAAGCTTCAACAGAATTTCTACAATTTTGAGAGGGATTTGAAAAGTTTCAATGGGAATGGGAAGAATTGGGACAAAAATTGGAAAATTTTTAAGGGACTTTGAAAAAATTTCAACTGGAATTTTAGCCATGTTTTTACGTGAAATTGTAAACATGTGGCCATGGATTTTGAAAATTCTAGAGAGAATTTTAAAAGCTTCAAGAGAATTTCAACAATTTTGAGAGGGATTTGAAAAGTTTCAATGGGAATGGGAAGAATTGGGACAAAAATTGGAAAATTTTTAAGGGACTTTGAAAAAATTTCAACTGGAATTTTAGCAATTTTTTTATGTGAAATTGTAAACATGTGGACATGGATTTTGAAAATTCTAGAGAGAATTTTAAAAGCTTCAAGAGAATTTCAACAATTTTGAGAGGGATTTGAAAAGTTTCAATGGGAATGGGAAGAATTGGGACAAAAATTGGAAAATTTTTAAGGGACTTTGAAAAAATTTCAACTGGAATTTTAGCCATTTTTTGATGTGAAATTGTAAACATGTGGCCATGGATTTTGAAAATTCTAGAGAGAATTTTAAAAGCTTCAAGAGAATTTCAACAATTTTGAGAGGGATTTGAAAAGTTTCAATGGGAATGGGAAGAATTGGGACAAAAATTGGAAAATTTTTAAGGGACTTTGAAAAAATTTCAACTGGAATTTTAGCCATTTTTTGACGTGAAATTGTAAACATGTGGACATGGATTTTGAAAATTCTAGAGAGAATTTTAAAAGCTTCAACAGAATTTCAACAATTTTGAGAGGGATTTGAAAAGTTTCAATGGGAATGGGAAGAATTGGGACAAAAATTGGAAAATTTTTCAGGGACTTTGAAAAAATTTCAACTGGAATTTTAGCCATTTTTTGACGTGAAATTGTAAACATGTGGCCACGGATTTTGAAAATTCTAGAGAGAATTTTAAAAGCTTCAAGAGAATTTCAACAATTTTGAGAGGGATTTGAAAAGTTTCAATGGGAATGGGAAGAATTGGGACAAAAATTGGAAAATTTTTCAGGGACTTTGAAAAAATTTCAACTGGAATTTTAGCCATTTTTTGACGTGAAATTGTAAACATGTGGACATGGATTTTGAAAATTCTAGAGAGAATTTTAAAAGCTTCAACAGAATTTCTACAATTTTGAGAGGGATTTGAAAAGTTTCAATGGGAATGGGAAGAATTGGGACAAAAATTGGAAAATTTTTAAGGGACTTTGAAAAAATTTCAACTGGAATTTTAGCCATTTTTTTACGTGAAATTGTAAACATGTGGCCATGGATTTTGAAAATTCTAGAGAGAATTTTAAAAGCTTCAAGAGAATTTCAACAATTTTGAGAGGGATTTGAAAAGTTTCAATGGGAATGGGAAGAATTGGGACAAAAATTGGAAAATTTTTAAGGGACTTTGAAAAAATTTCAACTGGAATTTTAGCCATTTTTTGACGTGAAATTGTAAACATGTGGCCATGGATTTTGAAAATTCTAGAGAGAATTTTAAAAGCTTCAAGAGAATTTCAACAATTTTGAGAGGGATTTGAAAAGTTTCAATGGGAATGGGAAGAATTGGGACAAAAATTGGAAAATTTTTAAGGGACTTTGAAAAAATGTCAACTGGAATTTTAGCCATTTTTTTACGTGAAATTGTGAACATGTGGACATGGATTTTGAAAATTCTAGAGAGAATTTTAAAAGCTTCAAGAGAATTTCAACAATTTTGAGAGGGATTTGAAAAGTTTCAATGGGAATGGGAAGAATTGGGACAAAAATTGGAAAATTTTTAAGGGACTTTGAAAAAATTTCAACTGGAATTTTAGCCATTTTTTGACGTGAAATTGTAAACATGTGGACATGGATTTTGAAAATTCTAGAGAGAATTTTAAAAGCTTCAAGAGAATTTCAACAATTTTGAGAGGGATTTGAAAAGTTTCAATGGGAATGGGAAGAATTGGGACAAAAATTGGAAAATTTTTCAGGGACTTTGAAAAAATTTCAACTGGAATTTTAGCAATTTTTTTACGTGAAATTGTAAACATGTGGACATGGATTTTGAAAATTCTAGAGAGAATTTTAAAAGCTTCAACAGAATTTCAACAATTTTGAGAGGGATTTGAAAAGTTTCAATGGGAATGGGAAGAATTGGGACAAAAATTGGAAAATTTTTCAGGGACTTTGAAAAAATTTCAACTGGAATTTTAGCAATTTTTTTACATGAAATTGTAAACATGTGGCCATGGATTTTGAAAATTCTAGAGAGAATTTTAAAAGCTTCAAGAGAATTTCAACAATTTTGAGAGGGATTTGAAAAGTTTCAATGGGAATGGGAAGAATTGGGACAAAAATTGGAAAATTTTTAAGGGACTTTGAAAAAATTTCAACTGGAATTTTAGCCATTTTTTTACGTGAAATTGTAAACATGTGGACATGGATTTTGAAAATTCTAGAGAGAATTTTAAAAGCTTCAACAGAATTTCAACAATTTTGAGAGGGATTTGAAAAGTTTCAATGGGAATGGGAAGAATTGGGACAAAAATTGGAAAATTTTTAAGGGACTTTGAAAAAATTTCAACTGGAATTTTAGCCATTTTTTGACGTGAAATTGTAAACATGTGGACATGGATTTTGAAAATTCTAGAGAGAATTTTAAAAGCTTCAACAGAATTTCAACAATTTTGAGAGGGATTTGAAAAGTTTCAATGGGAATGGGAAGAATTGGGACAAAAATTGGAAAATTTTGAAGGGACTTTGAAAAAATTTCAACTGGAATTTTAGCAATTTTTTGACGTGAAATTGTAAACATGTGGCCATGGATTTTGAAAATTCTAGAGAGAATTTTAAAAGCTTCAACAGAATTTCAACAATTTTGAGAGGGATTTGAAAAGTTTCAATGGGAATGGGAAGAATTGGGACAAAAATGGGAAAATTTTTAAGGGACTTTGAAAAAATTTCAACTGGAATTTTAGCCATTTTTTTACATGAAATTGTAAACATGTGGCCATGGATTTTGAAAATTCTAGAGAGAATTTTAAAAGCTTCAACAGAATTTCAACAATTTTGAGAGGGATTTGAAAAGTTTCAATGGGAATGGGAAGAATTGGGACAAAAATTGGAAAATTTTTAAGGGACTTTGAAAAAATTTCAACTGGAATTTTAGCCATTTTTTGACGTGAAATTGTAAACATGTGGCCATGGATTTTGAAAATTCTAGAGAGAATTTTAAAAGCTTCAACAGAATTTCAACAATTTTGAGAGGGATTTGAAAAGTTTCAATGGGAATGGGAAGAATTGGGACAAAAATTGGAAAATTTTTAAGGGACTTTGAAAAAATTTCAACTGGAATTTTAGCCATTTTTTGACGTGAAATTGTAAACATGTGGACATGGATTTTGAAAATTCTAGAGAGAATTTTAAAAGCTTCAACAGAATTTCAACAATTTGGAGAGGGATTTGAAAAGTTTCAATGGGAATGGGAAGAATTGGGACAAAAATTGGAAAATTTTTAAGGGACTTTGAAAAAATTTCAACTGGAATTTTAGCCATTTTTTGACGTGAAATTGTAAACATGTGGACATGGATTTTGAAAATTCTAGAGAGAATTTTAAAAGCTTCAACAGAATTTCAACACTTTTGAGAGGGATTTGAAAAGTTTCAATGGGAATGGGAAGAATTGGGACAAAAATTGGAAAATTATTAAGGGACTTTGAAAAAATTTCAACTGGAATTTTAGCCATTTTTTTACGTGAAATTGTAAACATGTGGACATGGATTTTGAAAATTCTAGAGAGAATTTTAAAAGCTTCAACAGAATTTCAACAATTTTGAGAGGGATTTGAAAAGTTTCAATGGGAATGGGAAGAATTGGGACAAAAATTGGAAAATTTTTCAGGGACTTTGAAAAAATTTCAACTGGAATTTTAGCATTTTTTTTACGTGAAATTGTAAACATGTGGCCATGGATTTTGAAAATTCTAGAGAGAATTTTAAAAGCTTCAAGAGAATTTCAACAATTTTGAGAGGGATTTGAAAAGTTTCAATGGGAATGGGAAGAATTGGGACAAAAATTGGAAAATTTTTCAGGGACTTTGAAAAAATTTCAACTGGAATTTTAGCAATTTTTTTATGTGAAATTGTAAACATGTGGACATGGATTTTGAAAATTCTAGAGAGAATTTTAAAAGCTTTAACAGAATTTCTACAATTTTGAGAGGGATTTGAAAAGTTTCAATGGGAATGGGAAGAATTGGGACAAAAATGGGAAAATTTTTAAGGGACTTTGAAAAAATTTCAACTGGAATTTTAGCAATTTTTTTACATGAAATTGTAAACATGTGGACATGGATTTTGAAAATTCTAGAGAGAATTTTAAAAGCTTCAACAGAATTTCAACACTTTTGAGAGGGATTTGAAAAGTTTCAATGGGAATGGGAAGAATTGGGACAAAAATTGGAAAATTTTTAAGGGACTTTGAAAAAATGTCAACTGGAATTTTAGCCATTTTTTTACGTGAAATTGTGAACATGTGGACATTGATTTTGAAAATTCTAGAGAGAATTTTAAAAGCTTCAAGAGAATTTCAACAATTTTGAGAGGGATTTGAAAAGTTTCAATGGGAATGGGAAGAATTGGGACAAAAATTGGAAAATTTTTAAGGGACTTTGAAAAAATTTCAACTGGAATTTTAGCCATTTTTTGACATGAAATTGTAAACATGTGGACATGGATTTTGAAAATTCTAGAGAGAATTTTAAAAGCTTCAACAGAATTTCAACAGTTTTGAGAGGGATTTGAAAAGTTTCAATGGGAATGGGAAGAATTGGGACAAAAATTGGAAAATTTTTAAGGGACTTTGAAAAAATTTCAACTGGAATTTTAGCAATTTTTTGACGTGAAATTGTAAACATGTGGCCATGGATTTTGAAAATTCTAGAGAGAATTTTAAAAGCTTCAAGAGAATTTCAACAATTTTGAGAGGGATTTGAAAAGTTTCAATGGGAATGGGAAGAATTGGGACAAAAATTGGAAAATTTTTAAGGGACTTTGAAAAAATTTCAACTGGAATTTTAGCCATTTTTTGACGTGAAATTGTAAACATGTGGACATGGATTTTGAAAATTCTAGAGAGAATTTTAAAAGCTTCAACAGAATTTCAACAATTTTGAGAGGGATTTGAAAAGTTTCAATGGGAATGGGAAGAATTGGGACAAAAATTGGAAAATTTTTCAGGGACTTTGAAAAAATTTCAACTGGAATTTTAGCAATTTTTTTATGTGAAATTGTAAACATGTGGACATGGATTTTGAAAATTCTAGAGAGAATTTTAAAAGCTTTAACAGAATTTCTACAATTTTGAGAGGGATTTGAAAAGTTTCAATGGGAATGGGAAGAATTGGGACAAAAATGGGAAAATTTTTAAGGGACTTTGAAAAAATTTCAACTGGAATTTTAGCCATTTTTTTATGTGAAATTGTAAACATGTGGACATGGATTTTGAAAATTCTAGAGAGAATTTTAAAAGCTTCAAGAGAATTTCAACAATTTTGAGAGGGATTTGAAAAGTTTCAATGGGAATGGGAAGAATTGGGACAAAAATTGGAAAATTTTTAAGGGACTTTGAAAAAATTTCAACTGGAATTTTAGCCATTTTTTGACGTGAAATTGTAAACATGTGGACATGGATTTTGAAAATTCTAGAGAGAATTTTAAAAGCTTCAAGAGAATTTCAACAATTTTGAGAGGGATTTGAAAAGTTTCAATGGGAATGGGAAGAATTGGGACAAAAATTGGAAAATTTTTAAGGGACTTTGAAAAAATTTCAACTGGAATTTTAGCCATTTTTTGACGTGAAATTGTAAACATGTGGACATGGATTTTGAAAATTCTAGAGAGAATTTT
Source organism: Streptopelia decaocto (assembly GCF_964273445.1). Lineage (NCBI taxonomy): Eukaryota > Metazoa > Chordata > Aves > Columbiformes > Columbidae > Streptopelia > Streptopelia decaocto. The sequence goes on from NW_028115890.1 coordinate 31,740, forward strand.
AAAAGCTTCAAGAGAATTTCAACAATTTTGAGAGGGATTTGAAAAGTTTCAATGGGAATGGGAAGAATTGGGACAAAAATTGGAAAATTTTTAAGGGACTTTGAAAAAATTTCAACTGGAATTTTAGCCATTTTTTGACGTGAAATTGTAAACATGTGGACATGGATTTTGAAAATTCTAGAGAGAATTTTAAAAGCTTCAACAGAATTTCAACACTTTTGAGAGGGATTTGAAAAGTTTCAATGGGAATGGGAAGAATTGGGACAAAAATTGGAAAATTATTAAGGGACTTTGAAAAAATTTCAACTGGAATTTTAGCCATTTTTTTACGTGAAATTGTAAACATGTGGCCATGGATTTTGAAAATTCTAGAGAGAATTTTAAAAGCTTCAAGAGAATTTCAACAATTTTGAGAGGGATTTGAAAAGTTTCAATGGGAATGGGAAGAATTGGGACAAAAATTGGAAAATTTTTCAGGGACTTTGAAAAAATTTCAACTGGAATTTTAGCAATTTTTTTATGTGAAATTGTAAACATGTGGCCATGGATTTTGAAAATTCTAGAGAGAATTTTAAAAGCTTTAACAGAATTTCTACAATTTTGAGAGGGATTTGAAAAGTTTCAATGGGAATGGGAAGAATTGGGACAAAAATGGGAAAATTTTTAAGGGACTTTGAAAAAATTTCAACTGGAATTTTAGCAATTTTTTTACATGAAATTGTAAACATGTGGACATGGATTTTGAAAATTCTAGAGAGAATTTTAAAAGCTTCAAGAGAATTTCAACAATTTTGAGAGGGATTTGAAAAGTTTCAATGGGAATGGGAAGAATTGGGACAAAAATTGGAAAATTTTTAAGGGACTTTGAAAAAATTTCAACTGGAATTTTAGCCATTTTTTTACGTGAAATTGTGAACATGTGGACATGGATTTTGAAAATTCTAGAGAGAATTTTAAAAGCTTCAAGAGAATTTCAACAATTTTGAGAGGGATTTGAAAAGTTTCAATGGGAATGGGAAGAATTGGGACAAAAATTGGAAAATTTTTAAGGGACTTTGAAAAAATTTCAACTGGAATTTTAGCCATTTTTTGACGTGAAATTGTAAACATGTGGACATGGATTTTGAAAATTCTAGAGAGAATTTTAAAAGCTTCAACAGAATTTCAACAATTTTGAGAGGGATTTGAAAAGTTTCAATGGGAATGGGAAGAATTGGGACAAAAATTGGAAAATTTTTAAGGGACTTTGAAAAAATTTCAACTGGAATTTTAGCCATTTTTTTACGTGAAATTGTAAACATGTGGCCATGGATTTTGAAAATTCTAGAGAGAATTTTAAAAGCTTCAAGAGAATTTCAACAATTTTGAGAGGGATTTGAAAAGTTTCAATGGGAATGGGAAGAATTGGGACAAAAATTGGAAAATTTTTAAGGGACTTTGAAAAAATTTCAACTGGAATTTTAGCCATTTTTTTACATGAAATTGTAAACATGTGGCCATGGATTTTGAAAATTCTAGAGAGAATTTTAAAAGCTTCAAGAGAATTTCAACAATTTTGAGAGGGATTTGAAAATTTTCAATGGGAATGGGAAGAATTGGGACAAAAATTGGAAAATTTTTAAGGGACTTTGAAAAAATTTCAACTGGAATTTTAGCCATTTTTTTACATGAAATTGTAAACATGTGGCCATGGATTTTGAAAATTCTAGAGAGAATTTTAAAAGCTTCAAGAGAATTTCAACAATTTTGAGAGGGATTTGAAAAGTTTCAATGGGAATGGGAAGAATTGGGACAAAAATTGGAAAATTTTTAAGGGACTTTGAAAAAATTTCAACTGGAATTTTAGCCATTTTTTGACGTGAAATTGTGAACATGTGGACATGGATTTTGAAAATTCTAGAGAGAATTTTAAAAGCTTCAAGAGAATTTCAACAATTTTGAGAGGGATTTGAAAAGTTTCAATGGGAATGGGAAGAATTGGGACAAAAATGGGAAAATTTTTGAGGGACTTTGAAAAAATTTCAACTGGAATTTTAGCCATTTTGTTACGTGAAATTGTAAACATGTGGACATGGATTTTGAAAATTCTAGAGAGAATTTTAAAAGCTTCAACAGAATTTCTACAATTTTGAGAGGGATTTGAAAAGTTTCAATGGGAATGGGAAGAATTGGGACAAAAATTGGAAAATTTTTAAGGGACTTTGAAAAAATTTCAACTGGAATTTTAGCCATTTTTTGACGTGAAATTGTAAACATGTGGCCATGGATTTTGAAAATTCTAGAGAGAATTTTAAAAGCTTCAACAGAATTTCAACAATTTTGAGAGGGATTTGAAAAGTTTCAATGGGAATGGGAAGAATTGGGACAAAAATTGGAAAATTTTTAAGGGACTTTGAAAAAATTTCCACTGGAATTTTAGCCATTTTTTGACGTGAAATTGTAAACATGTGGCCATGGATTTTGAAAATTCTAGAGAGAATTTTAAAAGCTTTAACAGAATTTCTACAATTTTGAGAGGGATTTGAAAAGTTTCAATGGGAATGGGAAGAATTGGGACAAAAATTGGAAAATTTTTCAGGGACTTTGAAAAAATTTCAACTGGAATTTTAGTCATTTTTTTACGTAAAATTGTGAACATGTGGACATGGATTTTGAAAATTCTAGAGAGAATTTTAAAAGCTTCAAGAGAATTTCAACAATTTTGAGAGGGATTTGAAAAGTTTCAATGGGAATGGGAAGAATTGGGACAAAAATTGGAAAATTTTTAAGGGACTTTGAAAAAATTTCAACTGGAATTTTAGCCATTTTTTGACGTGAAATTGTAAACATGTGGCCATGGATTTTGAAAATTCTAGAGAGAATTTTAAAAGCTTCAAGAGAATTTCAACAATTTTGAGAGGGATTTGAAAAGTTTCAATGGGAATGGGAAGAATTGGGACAAAAATTGGAAAATTTTTAAGGGACTTTGAAAAAATTTCAACTAGAATTTTAGCATTTTTTTGACGTGAAATTGTAAACATGTGGCCATGGATTTTGAAAATTCTAGAGAGAATTTTAAAAGCTTCAAGAGAATTTCAACAATTTTGAGAGGGATTTGAAAAGTTTCAATGGGAATGGGAAGAATTGGGACAAAAATTGGAAAATTTTTGAGGGACTTTGAAAAAATTTCAACTGGAATTTTAGCCATTTTGTTACGTGAAATTGTAAACATGTGGCCATGGATTTTGAAAATTCTAGAGAGAATTTTAAAAGCTTTAACAGAATTTCTACAATTTTGAGAGGGATTTGAAAAGTTTCAATGGGAATGGGAAGAATTGGGACAAAAATTGGAAAATTTTTAAGGGACTTTGAAAAAATTTCAACTGGAATTTTAGCCATTTTTTGACGTGAAATTGTAAACATGTGGACATGGATTTTGAAAATTCTAGAGAGAATTTTAAAAGCTTCAACAGAATTTCAACAATTTTGAGAGGGATTTGAAAAGTTTCAATGGGAATGGGAAGAATTGGGACAAAAATTGGAAAATTTTTAAGGGACTTTGAAAAAATTTCAACTGGAATTTTAGCCATTTTTTGACGTGAAATTGTAAACATGTGGACATGGATTTTGAAAATTCTAGAGAGAATTTTAAAAGCTTCAAGAGAATTTCAACAATTTTGAGAGGGATTTGAAAAGTTTCAATGGGAATGGGAAGAATTGGGACAAAAATTGGAAAATTTTTAAGGGACTTTGAAAAAATTTCAACTGGAATTTTAGCCATTTTTTGACGTGAAATTGTAAACATGTGGACATGGATTTTGAAAATTCTAGAGAGAATTTTAAAAGCTTCAACAGAATTTCAACACTTTTGAGAGGGATTTGAAAAGTTTCAATGGGAATGGGAAGAATTGGGACAAAAATTGGAAAATTATTAAGGGACTTTGAAAAAATTTCAACTGGAATTTTAGCCATTTTTTTACGTGAAATTGTAAACATGTGGCCATGGATTTTGAAAATTCTAGAGAGAATTTTAAAAGCTTCAAGAGAATTTCAACAATTTTGAGAGGGATTTGAAAAGTTTCAATGGGAATGGGAAGAATTGGGACAAAAATTGGAAAATTTTTCAGGGACTTTGAAAAAATTTCAACTGGAATTTTAGCAATTTTTTTATGTGAAATTGTAAACATGTGGCCATGGATTTTGAAAATTCTAGAGAGAATTTTAAAAGCTTTAACAGAATTTCTACAATTTTGAGAGGGATTTGAAAAGTTTCAATGGGAATGGGAAGAATTGGGACAAAAATGGGAAAATTTTTAAGGGACTTTGAAAAAATTTCAACTGGAATTTTAGCAATTTTTTTACATGAAATTGTAAACATGTGGACATGGATTTTGAAAATTCTAGAGAGAATTTTAAAAGCTTCAAGAGAATTTCAACAATTTTGAGAGGGATTTGAAAAGTTTCAATGGGAATGGGAAGAATTGGGACAAAAATTGGAAAATTTTTAAGGGACTTTGAAAAAATTTCAACTGGAATTTTAGCCATTTTTTTACGTGAAATTGTGAACATGTGGACATGGATTTTGAAAATTCTAGAGAGAATTTTAAAAGCTTCAAGAGAATTTCAACAATTTTGAGAGGGATTTGAAAAGTTTCAATGGGAATGGGAAGAATTGGGACAAAAATTGGAAAATTTTTAAGGGACTTTGAAAAAATTTCAACTGGAATTTTAGCCATTTTTTGACGTGAAATTGTAAACATGTGGACATGGATTTTGAAAATTCTAGAGAGAATTTTAAAAGCTTCAACAGAATTTCAACAATTTTGAGAGGGATTTGAAAAGTTTCAATGGGAATGGGAAGAATTGGGACAAAAATTGGAAAATTTTTAAGGGACTTTGAAAAAATTTCAACTGGAATTTTAGCCATTTTTTTACGTGAAATTGTAAACATGTGGCCATGGATTTTGAAAATTCTAGAGAGAATTTTAAAAGCTTCAAGAGAATTTCAACAATTTTGAGAGGGATTTGAAAAGTTTCAATGGGAATGGGAAGAATTGGGACAAAAATTGGAAAATTTTTAAGGGACTTTGAAAAAATTTCAACTGGAATTTTAGCCATTTTTTTACATGAAATTGTAAACATGTGGCCATGGATTTTGAAAATTCTAGAGAGAATTTTAAAAGCTTCAAGAGAATTTCAACAATTTTGAGAGGGATTTGAAAATTTTCAATGGGAATGGGAAGAATTGGGACAAAAATTGGAAAATTTTTAAGGGACTTTGAAAAAATTTCAACTGGAATTTTAGCCATTTTTTTACATGAAATTGTAAACATGTGGCCATGGATTTTGAAAATTCTAGAGAGAATTTTAAAAGCTTCAAGAGAATTTCAACAATTTTGAGAGGGATTTGAAAAGTTTCAATGGGAATGGGAAGAATTGGGACAAAAATTGGAAAATTTTTAAGGGACTTTGAAAAAATTTCAACTGGAATTTTAGCCATTTTTTTATGTGAAATTGTGAACATGTGGACATGGATTTTGAAAATTCTAGAGAGAATTTTAAAAGCTTCAAGAGAATTTCAACGATTTTGAGAGGGATTTGAAAAGTTTCAATGGGAATGGGAAGAATTGGGACAAAAATGGGAAAATTTTGAAGGGACTTTGAAAAAATTTCAACTGGAATTTTAGCCATTTTTTGACGTGAAATTGTAAACATGTGGACATGGATTTTGAAAATTCTAGAGAGAATTTTAAAAGCTTCAACAGAATTTCTACAATTTTGAGAGGGATTTGAAAAGTTTCAATGGGAATGGGAAGAATTGGGACAAAAATTGGAAAATTTTTAAGGGACTTTGAAAAAATTTCAACTGGAATTTTAGCCATTTTTTGACGTGAAATTGTAAACATGTGGCCATGGATTTTGAAAATTCTAGAGAGAATTTTAAAAGCTTCAACAGAATTTCAACAATTTTGAGAGGGATTTGAAAAGTTTCAATGGGAATGGGAAGAATTGGGACAAAAATTGGAAAATTTTTAAGGGACTTTGAAAAAATTTCCACTGGAATTTTAGCCATTTTTTGACGTGAAATTGTAAACATGTGGCCATGGATTTTGAAAATTCTAGAGAGAATTTTAAAAGCTTTAACAGAATTTCTACAATTTTGAGAGGGATTTGAAAAGTTTCAATGGGAATGGGAAGAATTGGGACAAAAATTGGAAAATTTTTCAGGGACTTTGAAAAAATTTCAACTGGAATTTTAGTCATTTTTTTACGTAAAATTGTGAACATGTGGACATGGATTTTGAAAATTCTAGAGAGAATTTTAAAAGCTTCAAGAGAATTTCAACAATTTTGAGAGGGATTTGAAAAGTTTCAATGGGAATGGGAAGAATTGGGACAAAAATTGGAAAATTTTTAAGGGACTTTGAAAAAATTTCAACTGGAATTTTAGCCATTTTTTGACGTGAAATTGTAAACATGTGGCCATGGATTTTGAAAATTCTAGAGAGAATTTTAAAAGCTTCAAGAGAATTTCAACAATTTTGAGAGGGATTTGAAAAGTTTCAATGGGAATGGGAAGAATTGGGACAAAAATTGGAAAATTTTTAAGGGACTTTGAAAAAATTTCAACTAGAATTTTAGCATTTTTTTGACGTGAAATTGTAAACATGTGGCCATGGATTTTGAAAATTCTAGAGAGAATTTTAAAAGCTTCAAGAGAATTTCAACAATTTTGAGAGGGATTTGAAAAGTTTCAATGGGAATGGGAAGAATTGGGACAAAAATTGGAAAATTTTTGAGGGACTTTGAAAAAATTTCAACTGGAATTTTAGCCATTTTGTTACGTGAAATTGTAAACATGTGGCCATGGATTTTGAAAATTCTAGAGAGAATTTTAAAAGCTTTAACAGAATTTCTACAATTTTGAGAGGGATTTGAAAAGTTTCAATGGGAATGGGAAGAATTGGGACAAAAATTGGAAAATTTTTAAGGGACTTTGAAAAAATTTCAACTGGAATTTTAGCCATTTTTTGACGTGAAATTGTAAACATGTGGACATGGATTTTGAAAATTCTAGAGAGAATTTTAAAAGCTTCAACAGAATTTCAACAATTTTGAGAGGGATTTGAAAAGTTTCAATGGGAATGGGAAGAATTGGGACAAAAATTGGAAAATTTTTAAGGGACTTTGAAAAAATTTCAACTGGAATTTTAGCCATTTTTTTATGTGAAATTGTGAACATGTGGACATGGATTTTGAAAATTCTAGAGAGAATTTTAAAAGCTTCAAGAGAATTTCAACAATTTTGAGAGGGATTTGAAAAGTTTCAATGGGAATGGGAAGAATTGGGACAAAAATTGGAAAATTTTTAAGGGACTTTGAAAAAATTTCAACTGGAATTTTAGCAATTTTTTGACATGAAATTGTAAACATGTGGCCATGGATTTTGAAAATTCTAGAGAGAATTTTAAAAGCTTCAACAGAATTTCAACAATTTTGAGAGGGATTTGAAAAGTTTCAATGGGAATGGGAAGAATTGGGACAAAAATGGGAAAATTTTTAAGGGACTTTGAAAAAATTTCAACTGGAATTTTAGCCATTTTTTGACGTGAAATTGTAAACATGTGGCCATGGATTTTGAAAATTCTAGAGAGAATTTTAAAAGCTTTAACAGAATTTCTACAATTTTGAGAGGGATTTGAAAAGTTTCAATGGGAATGGGAAGAATTGGGACAAAAAATTGGAAAATTTTTCAGGGACTTTGAAAAAATTTCAACTGGAATTTTAGCCATTTTTTGACGTGAAATTGTAAACATGTGGACATGGATTTTGAAAATTCTAGAGAGAATTTTAAAAGCTTCAACAGAATTTCAACAATTTTGAGAGGGATTTGAAAAGTTTCAATGGGAATGGGAAGAATTGGGACAAAAATTGGAAAATTTTTAAGGGACTTTGAAAAAATTTCAACTGGAATTTTAGCCATTTTTTTATGTGAAATTGTGAACATGTGGACATGGATTTTGAAAATTCTAGAGAGAATTTTAAAAGCTTCAAGAGAATTTCAACAATTTTGAGAGGGATTTGAAAAGTTTCAATGGGAATGGGAAGAATTGGGACAAAAATTGGAAAATTTTTAAGGGACTTTGAAAAAATTTCAACTGGAATTTTAGCAATTTTTTGACATGAAATTGTAAACATGTGGACATGGATTTTGAAAATTCTAGAGAGAATTTTAAAAGCTTCAAGAGAATTTCAACTATTTTGAGAGGGATTTGAAAAGTTTCAATGGGAATGGGAAGAATTGGGACAAAAATTGGAAAATTTTTAAGGGACTTTGAAAAAATTTCAACTGGAATTTTAGCCATTTTTTTACATGAAATTGTAAACATGTGGCCATGGATTTTGAAAATTCTAGAGAGAATTTTAAAAGCTTCAACAGAATTTCAACAATTTTGAGAGGGATTTGAAAAGTTTCAATGGGAATGGGAAGAATTGGGACAAAAATTGGAAAATTTTTAAGGGACTTTGAAAAAATTTCCACTGGAATTTTAGCCATTTTTTGACGTGAAATTGTAAACATGTGGCCATGGATTTTGAAAATTCTAGAGAGAATTTTAAAAGCTTTAACAGAATTTCTACAATTTTGAGAGGGATTTGAAAAGTTTCAATGGGAATGGGAAGAATTGGGACAAAAAATTGGAAAATTTTTCAGGGACTTTGAAAAAATTTCAACTGGAATTTTAGCCATTTTTTTACGTGAAATTGTGAACATGTGGACATGGATTTTGAAAATTCTAGAGAGAATTTTAAAAGCTTCAAGAGAATTTCAACAATTTTGAGAGGGATTTGAAAAGTTTCAATGGGAATGGGAAGAATTGGGACAAAAATTGGAAAATTTTGAAGGGACTTTGAAAAAATTTCAACTGGAATTTTAGCCATTTTTTTATGTGAAATTGTAAACATGTGGACATGGATTTTGAAAATTCTAGAGAGAATTTTAAAAGCTTCAAGAGAATTTCAACAATTTTGAGAGGGATTTGAAAAGTTTCAATGGGAATGGGAAGAATTGGGACAAAAATTGGAAAATTTTTAAGGGACTTTGAAAAAATTTCAACTGGAATTTTAGCAATTTTTTGACATGAAATTGTAAACATGTGGCCATGGATTTTGAAAATTCTAGAGAGAATTTTAAAAGCTTCAAGAGAATTTCAACAATTTTGAGAGGGATTTGAAAAGTTTCAATGGGAATGGGAAGAATTGGGACAAAAATTGGAAAATTTTTAAGGGACTTTGAAAAAATTTCCACTGGAATTTTAGCCATTTTTTGACGTGAAATTGTAAACATGTGGCCATGGATTTTGAAAATTCTAGAGAGAATTTTAAAAGCTTCAAGAGAATTTCAACTATTTTGAGAGGGATTTGAAAGTTTCAATGGGAATGGGAAGAATTGGGACAAAAATTGGAAAATTTTTAAGGGACTTTGAAAAAATTTCAACTGGAATTTTAGCCATTTTTTTACATGAAATTGTAAACATGTGGCCATGGATTTTGAAAATTCTAGAGAGAATTTTAAAAGCTTCAACAGAATTTCAACAATTTTGAGAGGGATTTGAAAAGTTTCAATGGGAATGGGAAGAATTGGGACAAAAATGGGAAAATTTTTAAGGGACTTTGAAAAAATTTCAACTGGAATTTTAGCCATTTTTGACGTGAAATTGTAAACATGTGGCCATGGATTTTGAAAATTCTAGAGAGAATTTTAAAAGCTTTAACAGAATTTCTACAATTTTGAGAGGGATTTGAAAAGTTTCAATGGGAATGGGAAGAATTGGGACAAAAAATTGGAAAATTTTTCAGGGACTTTGAAAAAATTTCAACTGGAATTTTAGCCATTTTTTGACGTGAAATTGTAAACATGTGGACATGGATTTTGAAAATTCTAGAGAGAATTTTAAAAGCTTCAACAGAATTTCAACAATTTTGAGAGGGATTTGAAAAGTTTCAATGGGAATGGGAAGAATTGGGACAAAAATTGGAAAATTTTTAAGGGACTTTGAAAAAATTTCAACTGGAATTTTAGCCATTTTTTTATGTGAAATTGTGAACATGTGGACATGGATTTTGAAAATTCTAGAGAGAATTTTAAAAGCTTCAAGAGAATTTCAACAATTTTGAGAGGGATTTGAAAAGTTTCAATGGGAATGGGAAGAATTGGGACAAAAATTGGAAAATTTTTAAGGGACTTTGAAAAAATTTCAACTGGAATTTTAGCAATTTTTTGACATGAAATTGTAAACATGTGGACATGGATTTTGAAAATTCTAGAGAGAATTTTAAAAGCTTCAAGAGAATTTCAACAATTTTGAGAGGGATTTGAAAAGTTTCAATGGGAATGGGAAGAATTGGGACAAAAATTGGAAAATTTTTAAGGGACTTTGAAAAAATTTCCACTGGAATTTTAGCCATTTTTTGACGTGAAATTGTAAACATGTGGCCATGGATTTTGAAAATTCTAGAGAGAATTTTAAAAGCTTCAAGAGAATTTCAACTATTTTGAGAGGGATTTGAAAAGTTTCAATGGGAATGGGAAGAATTGGGACAAAAATTGGAAAATTTTTAAGGGACTTTGAAAAAATTTCAACTGGAATTTTAGCCATTTTTTTACATGAAATTGTAAACATGTGGCCATGGATTTTGAAAATTCTAGAGAGAATTTTAAAAGCTTCAACAGAATTTCAACAATTTTGAGAGGGATTTGAAAAGTTTCAATGGGAATGGGAAGAATTGGGACAAAAATTGGAAAATTTTTAAGGGACTTTGAAAAAATTTCCACTGGAATTTTAGCCATTTTTTGACGTGAAATTGTAAACATGTGGCCATGGATTTTGAAAATTCTAGAGAGAATTTTAAAAGCTTTAACAGAATTTCTACAATTTTGAGAGGGATTTGAAAAGTTTCAATGGGAATGGGAAGAATTGGGACAAAAAATTGGAAAATTTTTCAGGGACTTTGAAAAAATTTCAACTGGAATTTTAGCCATTTTTTTACGTGAAATTGTGAACATGTGGCCATGGATTTTGAAAATTCTAGAGAGAATTTTAAAAGATTTAACAGAATTTCTACAATTTTGAGAGGGATTTGAAAAGTTTCAATGGGAATGGGAAGAATTGGGACAAAAATGGGAAAATTTTTAAGGGACTTTGAAAAAATTTCAACTGGAATTTTAGCATTTTTTTTACGTGAAATTGTAAACATGTGGCCATGGATTTTGAAAATTCTAGAGAGAATTTTAAAAGATTTAACAGAATTTCTACAATTTTGAGAGGGATTTGAAAAGTTTCAATGGGAATGGGAAGAATTGGGACAAAAATGGGAAAATTTTTAAGGGACTTTGAAAAAATTTCAACTGGAATTTTAGCCATTTTTTTACATGAAATTGTAAACATGTGGCCATGGATTTTGAAAATTCTAGAGAGAATTTTAAAAGCTTCAAGAGAATTTCAACAATTTTGAGAGGGATTTGAAAAGTTTCAATGGGAATGGGAAGAATTGGGACAAAAATTGGAAAATTTTTAAGGGACTTTGAAAACTTTTCAACTGGAATTTTAGCCATTTTTTGACGTGAAATTGCAAACATGTGGACATGGATTTTGAAAATTCTAGAGAGAATTTTAAAAGTTTCAACAGAATTTCAACAATTTTGAGAGGGATTTGAAAAGTTTCAATGGGAATGGGAAGAATTGGGACAAAAATTGGAAAATTTTTAAGGGACTTTGAAAAAATTTCAACTGGAATTTTAGCAATTTTTTTATGTGAAATTGTAAACAAGTGGCCATGGATTTTGAAAATTCTAGAGAGAATTTTAAAAGCTTCAACAGAATTTCAACAATTTTGAGAGGGATTTGAAAAGTTTCAATGGGAATGGGAAGAATTGGGACAAAAATTGGAAAATTTTTAAGGGACTTTGAAAAATTTCAACTGGAATTTTAGCATTTTTTTTACGTGAAATTGTAAACATGTGGCCATGGATTTTGAAAATTCTAGAGAGAATTTTAAAAGCTTCAAGAGAATTTCTACAATTTTGAGAGGGATTTGAAAAGTTTCAATGGGAATGGGAAGAATTGGGACAAAAATTGGAAAATTTTTAAGGGACTTTGAAAAAATTTCAACTGGAATTTTAGCCATTTTTTTATGTGAAATTGTAAACAAGTGGCCATGGATTTTGAAAATTCTAGAGAGAATTTTAAAAGATTTAACAGAATTTCTACAATTTTGAGAGGGATTTGAAAAGTTTCAATGGGAATGGGAAGAATTGGGACAAAAATTGGAAAATTTTTAAGGGACTTTGAAAAAATTTCAACTGGAATTTTAGCATTTTTTTACGTGAAATTGTAAACATGTGGCCATGGATTTTGAAAATTCTAGAGAGAATTTTAAAAGCTTCAACAGAATTTCAACAATTTTGAGAGGGATTTGAAAAGTTTCAATGGGAATGGGAAGAATTGGGACAAAAATTGGAAAATTTTTAAGGGACTTTGAAAAAATTTCAACTGGAATTTTAGCCATTTTTTTACATGAAATTGTAAACATGTGGCCATGGATTTTGAAAATTCTAGAGAGAATTTTAAAAGCTTCAAGAGAATTTCAACAATTTTGAGAGGGATTTGAAAAGTTTCAATGGGAATGGGAAGAATTGGGACAAAAATTGGAAAATTTTTAAGGGACTTTGAAAACATTTCAACTGGAATTTTAGCCATTTTTTGACGTGAAATTGCAAACATGTGGACATGGATTTTGAAAATTCTAGAGAGAATTTTAAAAGCTTCAACAGAATTTCAACAATTTTGAGAGGGATTTGAAAAGTTTCAATGGGAATGGGAAGAACTGGGACAAAAATTGGAAAATTTTTAAGGGACTTTGAAAAAATTTCAACTAGAATTTTAGCATTTTTTTTACGTGAAATTGTAAACATGTGGCCATGGATTTTGAAAATTCTAGAGAGAATTTTAAAAGCTTCAAGAGAATTTCTACAATTTTGAGAGGGATTTGAAAAGTTTCCATGGGAATGGGAAGAATTGGGACAAAAATTGGAAAATTTTTAAGGGACTTTGAAAAAATTTCAACTGGAATTTTAGCCATTTTTTTACATGAAATTGTAAACATGTGGCCATGGATTTTGAAAATTCTAGAGAGAATTTTAAAAGCTTCAACAGAATTTCAACAATTTTGAGAGGGATTTGAAAAGTTTCAATGGGAATGGGAAGAATTGGGACAAAAATTGGAAAATTTTTCAGGGACTTTGAAAAAATTTCAACTGGAATTTTAGCCATTTTTTTATGTGAAATTGTAAACATGTGGACATGGATTTTGAAAATTCTAGAGAGAATTTTAAAAGCTTTAACAGAATTTCTACAATTTTGAGAGGGATTTGAAAAGTTTCAATGGGAATGGGAAGAATTGGGACAAAAATGGGAAAATTTTTAAGGGACTTTGAAAAAATTTCAACTGGAATTTTAGCAATTTTTTTACATGAAATTGTAAACATGTGGACATGGATTTTGAAAATTCTAGAGAGAATTTTAAAAGCTTCAACAGAATTTCAACAATTTTGAGAGGGATTTGAAAAGTTTCAATGGGAATGGGAAGAATTGGGACAAAAATTGGAAAATTTTTAAGGGACTTTGAAAAAATTTCAACTGGAATTTTAGCCATTTTTTTACGTGAAATTGTGAACATGTGGACATGGATTTTGAAAATTCTAGAGAGAATTTTAAAAGCTTCAAGAGAATTTCAACAATTTTGAGAGGGATTTGAAAAGTTTCAATGGGAATGGGAAGAATTGGGACAAAAATTGGAAAATTTTTAAGGGACTTTGAAAAAATTTCAACTAGAATTTTAGCATTTTTTTTACGTGAAATTGTAAACATGTGGCCATGGATTTTGAAAATTCTAGAGAGAATTTAAAAGATTTAACAGAATTTCTACAATTTTGAGAGGGATTTGAAAAGTTTCAATGGGAATGGGAAGAATTGGGACAAAAATGGGAAAATTTTTAAGGGACTTTGAAAAAATTTCAACTGGAATTTTAGCATTTTTTTTACGTGAAATTGTAAACATGTGGCCATGGATTTTGAAAATTCTAGAGAGAATTTTAAAAGCTTCAAGAGAATTTCTACAATTTTGAGAGGGATTTGAAAAGTTTCAATGGGAATGGGAAGAATTGGGACAAAAATTGGAAAATTTTTAAGGGACTTTGAAAAAATTTCAACTGGAATTTTAGCCATTTTTTTACATGAAATTGTAAACATGTGGCCATGGATTTTGAAAATTCTAGAGAGAATTTTAAAAGCTTCAAGAGAATTTCAACAATTTTGAGAGGGATTTGAAAAGTTTCAATGGGAATGGGAAGAATTGGGACAAAAATTGGAAAAATTTTAAGGGACTTTGAAAACTTTTCAACTGGAATTTTAGCCATTTTTTTGACGTGAAATTGCAAACATGTGGACATGGATTTTGAAAATTCTAGAGAGAATTTTAAAAGTTTCAACAGAATTTCAACAATTTTGAGAGGGATTTGAAAAGTTTCAATGGGAATGGGAAGAATTGGGACAAAAATTGGAAAATTTTTAAGGGACTTTGAAAAAATTTCAACTAGAATTTTAGCATTTTTTTTACGTGAAATTGTAAACATGTGGCCATGGATTTTGAAAATTCTAGAGAGAATTTTAAAAGCTTTAACAGAATTTCTACAATTTTGAGAGGGATTTGGAAAGTTTCAATGGGAATGGGAAGAATTGGGACAAAAATGGGAAAATTTTTAAGGGACTTTGAAAAAATTTCAACTGGAATTTTAGCATTTTTTTTACGTGAAATTGTAAACATGTGGCCATGGATTTTGAAAATTCTAGAGAGAATTTTAAAAGCTTCAAGAGAATTTCTACAATTTTGAGAGGGATTTGAAAAGTTTCAATGGGAATGGGAAGAATTGGGACAAAAATTGGAAAATTTTTAAGGGACTTTGAAAAAATTTCAACTGGAATTTTAGCCATTTTTTTATGTGAAATTGTAAACATGTGGCCATGGATTTTGAAAATTCTAGAGAGAATTTTAAAAGCTTCAACAGAATTTCAACAATTTTGAGAGGGATTTGAAAAGTTTCAATGGGAATGGGAAGAATTGGGACAAAAATTGGAAAATTTTTAAGGGACTTTGAAAAAATTTCAACTGGAATTTTAGCAATTTTTTTATGTGAAATTGTAAACAAGTGGCCATGGATTTTGAAAATTCTAGAGAGAATTTTAAAAGCTTCAAGAGAATTTCAACAATTTTGAGAGGGATTTGAAAAGTTTCAATGGGAATGGGAAGAATTGGGACAAAAATTGGAAAATTTTTAAGGGACTTTGAAAAAATTTCAACTGGAATTTTAGCATTTTTTTTACGTGAAATTGTAAACATGTGGCCATGGATTTTGAAAATTCTAGAGAGAATTTTAAAAGCTTCAAGAGAATTTCTACAATTTTGAGAGGGATTTGAAAAGTTTCAATGGGAATGGGAAGAATTGGGACAAAAATTGGAAAATTTTTAAGGGACTTTGAAAAAATTTCAACTGGAATTTTAGCCATTTTTTTATGTGAAATTGTAAACAAGTGGCCATGGATTTTGAAAATTCTAGAGAGAATTTTAAAAGATTTAACAGAATTTCTACAATTTTGAGAGGGATTTGAAAAGTTTCAATGGGAATGGGAAGAATTGGGACAAAAATGGGAAAATTTTTAAGGGACTTTGAAAAAATTTCAACTGGAATTTTAGCATTTTTTTTACGTGAAATTGTAAACATGTGGCCATGGATTTTGAAAATTCTAGAGAGAATTTTAAAAGCTTCAAGAGAATTTCTACAATTTTGAGAGGGATTTGAAAAGTTTCAATGGGAATGGGAAGAATTGGGACAAAAATTGGAAAATTTTTAAGGGACTTTGAAAAAATTTCAACTGGAATTTTAGCCATTTTTTTACATGAAATTGTAAACATGTGGCCATGGATTTTGAAAATTCTAGAGAGAATTTTAAAAGCTTCAAGAGAATTTCAACAATTTTGAGAGGGATTTGAAAAGTTTCAATGGGAATGGGAAGAATTGGGACAAAAATTGGAAAATTTTTAAGGGACTTTGAAAAAATTTCAACTGGAATTTAGCCATTTTTTGACGTGAAATTGCAAACATGTGGCCATGGATTTTGAAAATTCTAGAGAGAATTTTAAAAGCTTCAACAGAATTTCAACAATTTTGAGAGGGAT
>NW_028115889.1:0-25260 GCF_964273445.1 Streptopelia decaocto
ATTGAAACTTTTCAAATCCCTCTCAAAATTGTAGAAATTCTCTTGAAGCTTTTAAAATTCTCTCTAGAATTTTCAAAATCCATGGCCACATGTTTACAATTTCACGTCAAAAAATGGCTAAAATTCCAGTTGAAATTTTTTCAAAGTCCCTTAAAAATTTTCCAATTTTTGTCCCAATTCTTCCCATTCCCATTGAAACTTTTCAAATCCCTCTCAAAATTGTAGAAATTCTCTTGAAGCTTTTAAAATTCTCTCTAGAATTTTCAAAATCCATGGCCACATGTTTACAATTTCACGTCAAAAAATGGCTAAAATTCCAGTTGAAATTTTTTCAAAGTCCCTTAAAAATTTTCCAATTTTTGTCCCAATTCTTCCCATTCCCATTGAAACTTTTCAAATCCCTCTCAAAATTGTTGAAATTCTCTTGAAGCTTTTAAAATTCTCTCTAGAATTTTCAAAATCCATGGCCACATGTTTACAATTTCACGTCAAAAAATGGCTAAAATTCCAGTTGAAATTTTTTCAAAGTCCCTTAAAAATTTTCCAATTTTTGTCCCAATTCTTCCCATTCCCATTGAAACTTTTCAAATCCCTCTCAAAATTGTAGAAATTCTCTTGAAGCTTTTAAAATTCTCTCTAGAATTTTCAAAATCCATGGCCACATGTTTACAATTTCACATAAAAAAATTGCTAAAATTCCAGTTGAAATTTTTTCAAAGTCCCTTAAAAATTTTCCAATTTTTGTCCCAATTCTTCCCATTCCCATTGAAACTTTTCAAATCCCTCTCAAAATTGTTGAAATTCTCTTGAAGCTTTTAAAATTCTCTCTAGAATTTTCAAAATCCATGGCCACATGTTTACAATTTCACGTCAAAAAATGGCTAAAATTCCAGTTGAAATTTTTTCAAAGTCCCTTAAAAATTTTCCAATTTTTGTCCCAATTCTTCCCATTCCCATTGAAACTTTTCAAATCCCTCTCAAAATTGTTGAAATTCTGTTGAAGCTTTTAAAATTCTCTCTAGAATTTTCAAAATCCATGTCCACATGTTTACAATTTCACGTCAAAAAATGGCTAAAATTCCAGTTGAAATTTTTTCAAAGTCCCTTAAAAATTTTCCAATTTTTGTCCCAATTCTTCCCATTCCCATTGAAACTTTTCAAATCCCTCTCAAAATTGTAGAAATTCTGTTGAAGCTTTTAAAATTCTCTCTAGAATTTTCAAAATCCATGTCCACATGTTTACAATTTCACGTCAAAAAATGGCTAAAATTCCAGTTGAAATTTTTTCAAAGTCCCTTAAAAATTTTCCAATTTTTGTCCCAATTCTTCCCATTCCCATTGAAACTTTTCAAATCCCTCTCAAAATTGTAGAAATTCTCTTGAAGCTTTTAAAATTCTCTCTAGAATTTTCAAAATCCATGGCCACATGTTTACAATTTCACGTCAAAAAATGGCTAAAATTCCAGTTGAAATTTTTTCAAAGTCCCTTAAAAATTTCCAATTTTTGTCCCAATTCTTCCCATTCCCATTGAAACTTTTCAAATCCCTCTCAAAATTGTTGAAATTCTCTTGAAGCTTTTAAAATTCTCTCTAGAATTTTCAAAATCCATGTCCACATGTTTACAATTTCACGACAAAAAATGGCTAAAATTCCAGTTGAAATTTTTTCAAAGTCCCTTAAAAATTTTCCAATTTTTGTCCCAATTCTTCCCATTCCCATTGAAACTTTTCAAATCCCTCTCAAAATTGTAGAAATTCTGTTAAAGCTTTTAAAATTCTCTCTAGAATTTTCAAAATCCATGTCCACATGTTTACAATTTCACGTCAAAAAATGGCTAAAATTCCAGTTGAAATTTTTTCAAAGTCCCTTAAAAATTTTCCAATTTTTGTCCCAATTCTTCCCATTCCCATTGAAACTTTTCAAATCCCTCTCAAAATTGTTGAAATTCTGTTAAAGCTTTTAAAATTCTCTCTAGAATTTTCAAAATCCATGTCCACATGTTTACAATTTCACATAAAAAAATTGCTAAAATTCCAGTTGAAATTTTTTCAAAGTCCCTTAAAAATTTTCCAATTTTTGTCCCAATTCTTCCCATTCCCATTGAAACTTTTCAAATCCCTCTCAAAATTGTAGAAATTCTCTTGAAGCTTTTAAAATTCTCTCTAGAATTTTCAAAATCCATGTCCACATGTTTACAATTTCACGTCAAAAAATGGCTAAAATTCCAGTTGAAATTTTTTCAAAGTCCCTTAAAAATTTTCCAATTTTTGTCCCAATTCTTCCCATTCCCATTGAAACTTTTCAAATCCCTCTCAAAATTGTTGAAATTCTCTTGAAGCTTTTAAAATTCTCTCTAGAATTTTCAAAATCCATGGCCACATGTTTACAATTTCATGTCAAAAAATGGCTAAAATTCCAGTTGAAATTTTTTCAAAGTCCCTTAAAAATTTTCCAATTTTTGTCCCAATTCTTCCCATTCCCATTGAAACTTTTCAAATCCCTCTCAAAATTGTAGAAATTCTGTTGAAGCTTTTAAAATTCTCTCTAGAATTTTCAAAATCCATGTCCACATGTTTACAATTTCACGTCAAAAAATGGCTAAAATTCCAGTTGAAATTTTTTCAAAGTCCCTTAAAAATTTTCCAATTTTTGTCCCAATTCTTCCCATTCCCATTGAAACTTTTCAAATCCCTCTCAAAATTGTAGAAATTCTGTTAAAGCTTTTAAAATTCTCTCTAGAATTTTCAAAATCCATGTCCACATGTTTACAATTTCACATAAAAAAATTGCTAAAATTCCAGTTGAAATTTTTTCAAAGTCCCTTAAAAATTTTCCAATTTTTGTCCCAATTCTTCCCATTCCCATTGAAACTTTTCAAATCCCTCTCAAAATTGTTGAAATTCTCTTGAAGCTTTTAAAATTCTCTCTAGAATTTTCAAAATCCATGGCCACATGTTTACAATTTCACGTCAAAAAATGGCTAAAATTCCAGTTGAAATTTTTTCAAAGTCCCTTAAAAAATTTCCAATTTTTGTTCCAATTCTTCCCATTCCCATTGAAACTTTTAAAATCCCTCTCAAAATTGTTGAAATTCTCTTGAAGCTTTTAAAATTCTCTCTAGAATTTTCAAAATCCATGGCCACATGTTTACAATTTCATGTCAAAAAATGGATAAAATTCCAGTTGAAATTTTTTCAAAGTCCCTTAAAAATTTTCCAATTTTTGTCCCAATTCTTCCCATTCCCATTGAAACTTTTCAAATCCCTCTCCAAATTGTAGAAATTCTGTTAAAGCTTTTAAAATTCTCTCTAGAATTTTCAAAATCCATGTCCACATGTTTACAATTTCACGTCAAAAAATGGCTAAAATTCCAGTTGAAATTTTTTCCAAGTCCCTTAAAAATTTTCCAATTTTTGTCCCAATTCTTCCCATTCCCATTGAAACTTTTCAAATCCCTCTCAAAATTGTTGAAATTCTCTTGAAGCTTTTAAAATTCTCTCTAGAATTTTCAAAATCCATGTCCACATGTTTACAATTTCACGTCAAAAAATGGCTAAAATTCCAGTTGAAATTTTTTCAAAGTCCCTTAAAAATTTTCCAATTTTTGTCCCAATTCTTCCCATTCCCATTGAAACTTTTCAAATCCCTCTCAAAATTGTTGAAATTCTGTTGAACCTTTTAAAATTCTCTCTAGAATTTTCAAAATCCATGTCCACATGTTTACAATTTCACGTCAAAAAATGGCTAAAATTCCAGTTGAAATTTTTTCAAAGTCCCTTAAAAATTTTCCAATTTTTGTCCCAATTCTTCCCATTCCCATTGAAACTTTTCAAATCCCTCTCAAAATTGTTGAAATTCTCTTGAAGCTTTTAAAATTCTCTCTAGAATTTTCAAAATCCATGTCCACATGTTTACAATTTCACGTCAAAAAATGGCTAAAATTCCAGTTGAAATTTTTTCAAAGTCCCTTAAAAATTTTCCAATTTTTGTCCCAATTCTTCCCATTCCCATTGAAACTTTTCAAATCCCTCTCAAAATTGTTGAAATTCT
Organism: Streptopelia decaocto; assembly: GCF_964273445.1. Classification (NCBI taxonomy): domain Eukaryota; kingdom Metazoa; phylum Chordata; class Aves; order Columbiformes; family Columbidae; genus Streptopelia; species Streptopelia decaocto. Next base: position 4,052 of record NW_028115889.1, read on the forward strand.
GTTGAAGCTTTTAAAATTCTCTCTAGAATTTTCAAAATCCATGTCCACATGTTTACAATTTCATGTCAAAAAATGGCTAAAATTCCAGTTGAAATTTTTTCAAAGTCCCTTAAAAATTTTCCAATTTTTGTCCCAATTCTTCCCATTCCCATTGAAACTTTTCAAATCCCTCTCAAAATTGTTGAAATTCTCTTGAAGCTTTTAAAATTCTCTCTAGAATTTTCAAAATCCATGTCCACATGTTTACAATTTCACGTCAAAAAATGGCTAAAATTCCAGTTGAAATTTTTTCAAAGTCCCTTAAAAATTTTCCAATTTTTGTCCCAATTCTTCCCATTCCCATTGAAACTTTTCAAATCCCTCTCAAAATTGTTGAAATTCTCTTGAAGCTTTTAAAATTCTCTCTAGAATTTTCAAAATCCATGGCCACATGTTTACAATTTCACGTCAAAAAATGGCTAAAATTCCAGTTGAAATTTTTTCAAAGTCCCTTAAAAAATTTCCAATTTTTGTCCCAATTCTTCCCATTCCCATTGAAACTTTTCAAATCCCTCTCAAAATTGTAGAAATTCTGTTGAAGCTTTTAAAATTCTCTCTAGAATTTTCAAAATCCATGTCCACATGTTTACAATTTCACGTCAAAAAATGGCTAAAATTCCAGTTGAAATTTTTTCAAAGTCCCTTAAAAATTTTCCAATTTTTGTCCCAATTCTTCCCATTCCCATTGAAACTTTTCAGATCCCTCTCAAAATTGTAGAAATTCTGTTGAAGCTTTTAAAATTCTCTCTAGAATTTTCAAAATCCATGTCCACATGTTTACAATTTCACGTCAAAAAATGGCTAAAATTCCAGTTGAAATTTTTTCAAAGTCCCTTAAAAATTTTCCAATTTTTGTCCCAATTCTTCCCATTCCCATTGAAACTTTTCAAATCCCTCTCAAAATTGTTGAAATTCTGTTGAAGCTTTTAAAATTCTCTCTAGAATTTTCAAAATCCATGTCCACATGTTTACAATTTCACGTCAAAAAATGGCTAAAATTCCAGTTGAAATTTTTTCAAAGTCCCTTAAAAATTTTCCAATTTTTGTCCCAATTCTTCCCATTCCCATTGAAACTTTTCAAATCCCTCTCAAAATTGTAGAAATTCTGTTGAAGCTTTTAAAATTCTCTCTAGAATTTTCAAAATCCATGGCCACATGTTTACAATTTCATGTCAAAAAATGGCTAAAATTCCAGTTGAAATTTTTTCCAAGTCCCTTAAAAATTTTCCAATTTTTGTCCCAATTCTTCCCATTCCCATTGAAACTTTTCAAATCCCTCTCAAAATTGTTGAAATTCTCTTGAAGCTTTTAAAATTCTCTCTAGAATTTTCAAAATCCATGTCCACATGTTTACAATTTCACGTCAAAAAATGGCTAAAATTCCAGTTGAAATTTTTTCAAAGTCCCTTAAAAATTTTCCAATTTTTGTCCCAATTCTTCCCATTCCCATTGAAACTTTTCAAATCCCTCTCAAAATTGTAGAAATTCTGTTGAAGCTTTTAAAATTCTCTCTAGAATTTTCAAAATCCATGGCCACATGTTTACAATTTCACGTCAAAAAATGGCTAAAATTCCAGTTGAAATTTTTTCAAAGTCCCTTAAAAATTTTCCAATTTTTGTCCCAATTCTTCCCATTCCCATTGAAACTTTTCAAATCCCTCTCAAAATTGTTGAAATTCTCTTGAAGCTTTTAAAATTCTCTCTAGAATTTTCAAAATCCATGGCCACATGTTTACAATTTCACGTCAAAAAATGGCTAAAATTCCAGTTGAAATTTTTTCAAAGTCCCTTAAAAATTTTCCAATTTTTGTCCCAATTCTTCCCATTCCCATTGAAACTTTTCAAATCCCTCTCAAAATTGTTGAAATTCTCTTGAAGCTTTTAAAATTCTCTCTAGAATTTTCAAAATCCATGGCCACATGTTTACAATTTCATGTCAAAAAATGGCTAAAATTCCAGTTGAAATTTTTTCAAAGTCCCTTAAAAATTTTCCAATTTTTGTCCCAATTCTTCCCATTCCCATTGAAACTTCTCAAATCCCTCTCAAAACTGTAGAAATTCTGTTGAAGCTTTTAAAATTCTCTCTAGAATTTTCAAAATCCATGGCCACATGTTTACAATTTCACGTCAAAAAATGGCTAAAATTCCAGTTGAAATTTTTTCAAAGTCCCTTAAAAATTTTCCAATTTTTGTCCCAATTCTTCCCATTCCCATTGAAACTTTTCAAATCCCTCTCAAAATTGTAGAAATTCTGTTAAAGCTTTTAAAATTCTCTCTAGAATTTTCAAAATCCATGTCCACATGTTTACAATTTCACATAAAAAAATTGCTAAAATTCCAGTTGAAATTTTTTCAAAGTCCCTTAAAAATTTTCCAATTTTTGTCCCAATTCTTCCCATTCCCATTGAAACTTTTCAAATCCCTCTCAAAATTGTTGAAATTCTCTTGAAGCTTTTAAAATTCTCTCTAGAATTTTCAAAATCCATGTCCACATGTTTACAATTTCACATAAAAAAATGGCTAAAATTCCAGTTGAAATTTTTTCAAAGTCCCTTAAAAATTTTCCAATTTTTGTCCCAATTCTTCCCATTCCCATTGAAACTTTTCAAATCCCTCTCAAAATTGTTGAAATTCTGTTGAAGCTTTTAAAATTCTCTCTAGAATTTTCAAAATCCATGTCCACATGTTTACAATTTCACATAAAAAAATTGCTAAAATTCCAGTTGAAATTTTTTCAAAGTCCCTTAAAAATTTTCCAATTTTTGTCCCAATTCTTCCCATTCCCATTGAAACTTTTCAAATCCCTCTCAAAATTGTTGAAATTCTCTTGAAGCTTTTAAAATTCTCTCTAGAATTTTCAAAATCCATGTCCACATGTTTACAATTTCATGTCAAAAAATGGCTAAAATTCCAGTTGAAATTTTTTCCAAGTCCCTTAAAAATTTTCCAATTTTTGTCCCAATTCTTCCCATTCCCATTGAAACTTTTCAAATCCCTCTCAAAATTGTTGAAATTCTCTTGAAGCTTTTAAAATTCTCTCTAGAATTTTCAAAATCCATGTCCACATGTTTACAATTTCACGTCAAAAAATGGCTAAAATTCCAGTTGAAATTTTTTCAAAGTCCCTTAAAAATTTTCCAATTTTTGTCCCAATTCTTCCCATTCCCATTGAAACTTTTCAAATCCCTCTCAAAATTGTTGAAATTCTCTTGAAGCTTTTAAAATTCTCTCTAGAATTTTCAAAATCCATGGCCACATGTTTACAATTTCACGTCAAAAAATGGCTAAAATTCCAGTTGAAATTTTTTCAAAGTCCCTTAAAAAATTTCCAATTTTTGTTCCAATTCTTCCCATTCCCATTGAAACTTTTCAAATCCCTCTCAAAATTGTTGAAATTCTCTTGAAGCTTTTAAAATTCTCTCTAGAATTTTCAAAATCCATATCCACATGTTTACAATTTCACATAAAAAAATTGCTAAAATTCCAGTTGAAATTTTTTCAAAGTCCCTTAAAAATTTTCCAATTTTTGTCCCAATTCTTCCCATTCCCATTGAAACTTTTCAAATCCCTCTCAAAATTGTAGAAATTCTGTTGAAGCTTTTAAAATTCTCTCTAGAATTTTCAAAATCCATGTCCACATGTTTACAATTTCACGTCAAAAAATGGCTAAAATTCCAGTTGAAATTTTTTCAAAGTCCCTTAAAAATTTTCCAATTTTTGTCCCAATTCTTCCCATTCCCATTGAAACTTTTCAAATCCCTCTCAAAATTGTTGAAATTCTCTTAAAGCTTTTAAAATTCTCTCTAGAATTTTCAAAATCCATGGCCACATGTTTACAATTTCACGTCAAAAAATGGCTAAAATTCCAGTTGAAATTTTTTCAAAGTCCCTTAAAAATTTTCCAATTTTTGTCCCAATTCTTCCCATTCCCATTGAAACTTTTCAAATCCCTCTCAAAATTGTTGAAATTCTCTTGAAGCTTTTAAAATTCTCTCTAGAATTTTCAAAATCCATGGCCACATGTTTACAATTTCACGTCAAAAAATGGCTAAAATTCCAGTTGAAATTTTTTCAAAGTCCCTTAAAAATTTTCCAATTTTTGTCCCAATTCTTCCCATTCCCATTGAAACTTTTCAAATCCCTCTCAAAATTGTAGAAATTCTCTTGAAGCTTTTAAAATTCTCTCTAGAATTTTCAAAATCCATGGCCACATGTTTACAATTTCATGTCAAAAAATGGCTAAAATTCCAGTTGAAATTTTTTCAAAGTCCCTTAAAAATTTTCCAATTTTTGTCCCAATTCTTCCCATTCCCATTGAAACTTCTCAAATCCCTCTCAAAACTGTAGAAATTCTGTTGAAGCTTTTAAAATTCTCTCTAGAATTTTCAAAATCCATGTCCACATGTTTACAATTTCACGTCAAAAAATGGCTAAAATTCCAGTTGAAATTTTTTCAAAGTCCCTTAAAAATTTTCCAATTTTTGTCCCAATTCTTCCCATTCCCATTGAAACTTTTCAAATCCCTCTCCAAATTGTTGAAATTCTCTTGAAGCTTTTAAAATTCTCTCTAGAATTTTCAAAATCCATGTCCACATGTTTACAATTTCACGTCAAAAAATGGCTAAAATTCCAGTTGAAATTTTTTCAAAGTCCCTTAAAAATTTTCCAATTTTTGTCCCAATTCTTCCCATTCCCATTGAAACTTTTCAAATCCCTCTCAAAATTGTTGAAATTCTCTTGAAGCTTTTAAAATTCTCTCTAGAATTTTCAAAATCCATGTCCACATGTTTACAATTTCACATAAAAAAATGGCTAAAATTCCAGTTGAAATTTTTTCAAAGTCCCTTAAAAATTTTCCAATTTTTGTCCCAATTCTTCCCATTCCCATTGAAACTTTTCAAATCCCTCTCAAAATTGTAGAAATTCTGTTGAAGCTTTTAAAATTCTCTCTAGAATTTTCAAAATCCATGTCCACTTGTTTACAATTTCACGTCAAAAAATGGCTAAAATTCCAGTTGAAATTTTTTCAAAGTCCCTTAAAAATTTTCCAATTTTTGTCCCAATTCTTCCCATTCCCATTGAAACTTTTCAAATCCCTCTCAAAATTGTTGAAATTCTCTTGAAGCTTTTAAAATTCTCTCTAGAATTTTCAAAATCCATGTCCACATGTTTACAATTTCACGTCAAAAAATGGCTAAAATTCCAGTTGAAATTTTTTCAAAGTCCCTTAAAAATTTTCCAATTTTTGTCCCAATTCTTCCCATTCCCATTGAAACTTTTCAAATCCCTCTCAAAATTGTTGAAATTCTCTTGAAGCTTTTAAAATTCTCTCTAGAATTTTCAAAATCCATGTCCACATGTTTACAATTTCACGTCAAAAAATGGCTAAAATTCCAGTTGAAATTTTTTCAAAGTCCCTTAAAAATTTTCCAATTTTTGTCCCAATTCTTCCCATTCCCATTGAAACTTTTCAAATCCCTCTCAAAATTGTTGAAATTCTCTTGAAGCTTTTAAAATTCTCTCTAGAATTTTCAAAATCCATGGCCACATGTTTACAATTTCACGTCAAAAAATGGCTAAAATTCCAGTTGAAATTTTTTCAAAGTCCCTTAAAAATTTTCCAATTTTTGTCCCAATTCTTCCCATTCCCATTGAAACTTTTCAAATCCCTCTCAAAATTGTTGAAATTCTCTTGAAGCTTTTAAAATTCTCTCTAGAATTTTCAAAATCCATGGCCACATGTTTACAATTTCACGTCAAAAAATGGCTAAAATTCCAGTTGAAATTTTTTCAAAGTCCCTTAAAAAATTTCCAATTTTTGTCCCAATTCTTCCCATTCCCATTGAAACTTTTCAAATCCCTCTCAAAATTGTTGAAATTCTGTTGAAGCTTTTAAAATTCTCTCTAGAATTTTCAAAATCCATGTCCACATGTTTACAATTTCACATAAAAAAATTGCTAAAATTCCAGTTGAAATTTTTTCAAAGTCCCTTAAAAATTTTCCAATTTTTGTCCCAATTCTTCCCATTCCCATTGAAACTTTTCAAATCCCTCTCAAAATTGTTGAAATTCTCTTGAAGCTTTTAAAATTCTCTCTAGAATTTTCAAAATCCATGGCCACATGTTTACAATTTCACGTCAAAAAATGGCTAAAATTCCAGTTGAAATTTTTTCAAAGTCCCTTAAAAAATTTCCAATTTTTGTCCCAATTCTTCCCATTCCCATTGAAACTTTTCAAATCCCTCTCAAAATTGTAGAAATTCTGTTGAAGCTTTTAAAATTCTCTCTAGAATTTTCAAAATCCATGTCCACATGTTTACAATTTCACGTAAAAAAATGGCTAAAATTCCAGTTGAAATTTTTTCAAAGTCCCTTAAAAATTTTCCAATTTTTGTCCCAATTCTTCCCATTCCCATTGAAACTTTTCAAATCCCTCTCAAAATTGTAGAAATTCTGTTGAAGCTTTTAAAATTCTCTCTAGAATTTTCAAAATCCATGTCCACATGTTTACAATTTCATGTCAAAAAATGGCTAAAATTCCAGTTGAAATTTTTTCCAAGTCCCTTAAAAATTTTCCAATTTTTGTCCCAATTCTTCCCATTCCCATTGAAACTTTTCAAATCCCTCTCAAAATTGTTGAAATTCTCTTGAAGCTTTTAAAATTCTCTCTAGAATTTTCAAAATCCATGGCCACATGTTTACAATTTCACGTCAAAAAATGGCTAAAATTCCAGTTGAAATTTTTTCAAAGTCCCTTCAAAATTTTCCAATTTTTGTCCCAATTCTTCCCATTCCCATTGAAACTTTTCAAATCCCTCTCAAAATTGTTGAAATTCTCTTGAAGCTTTTAAAATTCTCTCTAGAATTTTCAAAATCCATGGCCACATGTTTACAATTTCATGTCAAAAAATGGCTAAAATTCCAGTTGAAATTTTTTCAAAGTCCCTTAAAAATTTTCCAATTTTTGTCCCAATTCTTCCCATTCCCATTGAAACTTCTCAAATCCCTCTCAAAACTGTAGAAATTCTGTTGAAGCTTTTAAAATTCTCTCTAGAATTTTCAAAATCCATGGCCACATGTTTACAATTTCACATAAAAAAATTGCTAAAATTCCAGTTGAAATTTTTTCAAAGTCCCTTAAAAATTTTCCAATTTTTGTCCCAATTCTTCCCATTCCCATTGAAACTTTTCAAATCCCTCTCAAAATTGTTGAAATTCTCTTGAAGCTTTTAAAATTCTCTCTAGAATTTTCAAAATCCATGTCCACATGTTTACAATTTCACATAAAAAAATGGCTAAAATTCCAGTTGAAATTTTTTCAAAGTCCCTTAAAAATTTTCCAATTTTTGTCCCAATTCTTCCCATTCCCATTGAAACTTTTCAAATCCCTCTCAAAATTGTTGAAATTCTGTTGAAGCTTTTAAAATTCTCTCTAGAATTTTCAAAATCCATGTCCACATGTTTACAATTTCACATAAAAAAATTGCTAAAATTCCAGTTGAAATTTTTTCAAAGTCCCTTAAAAATTTTCCAATTTTTGTCCCAATTCTTCCCATTCCCATTGAAACTTTTCAAATCCCTCTCAAAATTGTTGAAATTCTCTTGAAGCTTTTAAAATTCTCTCTAGAATTTTCAAAATCCATGTCCACATGTTTACAATTTCATGTCAAAAAATGGCTAAAATTCCAGTTGAAATTTTTTCCAAGTCCCTTAAAAATTTTCCAATTTTTGTCCCAATTCTTCCCATTCCCATTGAAACTTTTCAAATCCCTCTCAAAATTGTTGAAATTCTCTTGAAGCTTTTAAAATTCTCTCTAGAATTTTCAAAATCCATGTCCACATGTTTACAATTTCACGTCAAAAAATGGCTAAAATTCCAGTTGAAATTTTTTCAAAGTCCCTTAAAAATTTTCCAATTTTTGTCCCAATTCTTCCCATTCCCATTGAAACTTTTCAAATCCCTCTCAAAATTGTTGAAATTCTCTTGAAGCTTTTAAAATTCTCTCTAGAATTTTCAAAATCCATGTCCACATGTTTACAATTTCACGTCAAAAAATGGCTAAAATTCCAGTTGAAATTTTTTCAAAGTCCCTTAAAAATTTTCCAATTTTTGTCCCAATTCTTCCCATTCCCATTGAAACTTTTCAAATCCCTCTCAAAATTGTTGAAATTCTCTTGAAGCTTTTAAATTCTCTCTAGAATTTTCAAAATCCATGTCCACATGTTTACAATTTCACGTCAAAAAATGGCTAAAATTCCAGTTGAAATTTTTTCAAAGTCCCTTAAAAATTTTCCAATTTTTGTCCCAATTCTTCCCATTCCATTGAAACTTTTCAAATCCCTCTCAAAATTGTTGAAATTCTCTTGAAGCTTTTAAAATTCTCTCTAGAATTTTCAAAATCCATGGCCACATGTTTACAATTTCACGTCAAAAAATGGCTAAAATTCCAGTTGAAATTTTTTCAAAGTCCCTTAAAAAATTTCCAATTTTGTTCCAATTCTTCCCATTCCCATTGAAACTTTTCAAATCCCTCTCAAAATTGTTGAAATTCTCTTGAAGCTTTTAAAATTCTCTCTAGAATTTTCAAAATCCATATCCACATGTTTACAATTTCACATAAAAAAATTGCTAAAATTCCAGTTGAAATTTTTCAAAGTCCCTTAAAAATTTTCCAATTTTTGTCCCAATTCTTCCCATTCCCATTGAAACTTTTCAAATCCCTCTCAAAATTGTAGAAATTCTGTTGAAGCTTTTAAAATTCTCTCTAGAATTTTCAAAATCCATGTCCACATGTTTACAATTTCACGTCAAAAAATGGCTAAAATTCCAGTTGAAATTTTTTCAAAGTCCCTTAAAAATTTTCCAATTTTTGTCCCAATTCTTCCCATTCCCATTGAAACTTTTCAAATCCCTCTCAAAATTGTTGAAATTCTCTTAAAGCTTTTAAAATTCTCTCTAGAATTTTCAAAATCCATGGCCACATGTTTACAATTTCACGTCAAAAAATGGCTAAAATTCCAGTTGAAATTTTTTCAAAGTCCTTAAAAATTTTCCAATTTTTGTCCCAATTCTTCCCATTCCCATTGAAACTTTTCAAATCCCTCTCAAAATTGTTGAAATTCTCTTGAAGCTTTTAAAATTCTCTCTAGAATTTTCAAAATCCATGGCCACATGTTTACAATTTCACGTCAAAAATGGCTAAAATTCCAGTTGAAATTTTTTCAAAGTCCCTTAAAATTTTCCAATTTTTGTCCCAATTCTTCCCATTCCCATTGAAACTTTTCAAATCCCTCTCAAAATTGTAGAAATTCTCTTGAAGCTTTTAAAATTCTCTCTAGAATTTTCAAAATCCATGGCCACATGTTTACAATTTCATGTCAAAAATGGCTAAAATTCCAGTTGAAATTTTTTCAAAGTCCCTTAAAAATTTTCCAATTTTTGTCCCAATTCTTCCCATTCCCATTGAAACTTCTCAAATCCCTCTCAAAACTGTAGAAATTCTGTTGAAGCTTTTAAAATTCTCTCTAGAATTTTCAAAATCCATGTCCACATGTTTACAATTTCACGTCAAAAAATGGCTAAAATTCCAGTTGAAATTTTTTCAAAGTCCCTTAAAAATTTTCCAATTTTTGTCCCAATTCTTCCCATTCCCATTGAAACTTTTCAAATCCCTCTCCAAATTGTTGAAATTCTCTTGAAGCTTTTAAAATTCTCTCTAGAATTTTCAAAATCCATGTCCACATGTTTACAATTTCACGTCAAAAAATGGCTAAAATTCCAGTTGAAATTTTTTCAAAGTCCCTTAAAAATTTTCCAATTTTTGTCCCAATTCTTCCCATTCCCATTGAAACTTTTCAAATCCCTCTCCAAATTGTTGAAATTCTCTTGAAGCTTTTAAAATTCTCTCTAGAATTTTCAAAATCCATGTCCACATGTTTACAATTTCACGTCAAAAATGGCTAAAATTCCAGTTGAAATTTTTTCAAAGTCCCTTAAAAATTTTCCAATTTTTGTCCCAATTCTTCCCATTCCCATTGAAACTTTTCAAATCCCTCTCAAAATTGTTGAAATTCTCTTGAAGCTTTTAAAATTCTCTCTAGAATTTTCAAAATCCATGTCCACATGTTTACAATTTCACATAAAAAAATGGCTAAAATTCCAGTTGAAATTTTTTCAAAGTCCCTTAAAAATTTTCCAATTTTTGTCCCAATTCTTCCCATTCCCATTGAAACTTTTCAAATCCCTCTCAAAATTGTAGAAATTCTGTTGAAGCTTTTAAAATTCTCTCTAGAATTTTCAAAATCCATGTCCACTTGTTTACAATTTCACGTCAAAAAATGGCTAAAATTCCAGTTGAAATTTTTTCAAAGTCCCTTAAAAATTTTCCAATTTTTGTCCCAATTCTTCCCATTCCCATTGAAACTTTTCAAATCCCTCTCAAATTGTTGAAATTCTCTTGAAGCTTTTAAAATTCTCTCTAGAATTTTCAAAATCCATGTCCACATGTTTACAATTTCACGTCAAAAAATGGCTAAAATTCCAGTTGAAATTTTTCAAAGTCCCTTAAAAATTTTCCAATTTTTGTCCCAATTCTTCCCATTCCCATTGAAACTTTTCAAATCCCTCTCAAAATTGTTGAAATTCTCTTGAAGCTTTTAAAATTCTCTCTAGAATTTTCAAAATCCATGTCCACATGTTTACAATTTCACGTCAAAAAATGGCTAAAATTCCAGTTGAAATTTTTTCAAAGTCCCTTAAAAATTTTCCAATTTTTGTCCCAATTCTTCCCATTCCCATTGAAACTTTTCAAATCCCTCTCAAAATTGTTGAAATTCTCTTGAAGCTTTTAAAATTCTCTCTAGAATTTCAAAATCCATGGCCACATGTTTACAATTTCACGTCAAAAAATGGCTAAAATTCCAGTTGAAATTTTTTCAAAGTCCCTTAAAAATTTTCCAATTTTTGTCCCAATTCTTCCCATTCCCATTGAAACTTTTCAAATCCCTCTCAAAATTGTTGAAATTCTCTTGAAGCTTTTAAAATTCTCTCTAGAATTTTCAAAATCCATGGCCACATGTTTACAATTTCACGTCAAAAAATGGCTAAAATTCCAGTTGAAATTTTTTCAAAGTCCCTTAAAAAATTTCCAATTTTTGTCCCAATTCTTCCCATTCCCATTGAAACTTTTCAAATCCCTCTCAAAATTGTTGAAATTCTGTTGAAGCTTTTAAAATTCTCTCTAGAATTTTCAAAATCCATGTCCACATGTTTACAATTTCACATAAAAAATTGCTAAAATTCCAGTTGAAATTTTTTTCAAAGTCCCTTAAAAATTTTCCAATTTTTGTCCCAATTCTTCCCATTCCCATTGAAACTTTTCAAATCCCTCTCAAAATTGTTGAAATTCTCTTGAAGCTTTTAAAATTCTCTCTAGAATTTTCAAAATCCATGGCCACATGTTTACAATTTCACGTCAAAAAATGGCTAAAATTCCAGTTGAAATTTTTTCAAAGTCCCTTAAAAATTTTCCAATTTTTGTCCCAATTCTTCCCATTCCCATTGAAACTTTTCAAATCCCTCTCAAAATTGTTGAAATTCTCTTGAAGCTTTTAAAATTCTCTCTAGAATTTTCAAAATCCATGTCCACATGTTTACAATTTCACATAAAAAAATGGCTAAAATTCCAGTTGAAATTTTTTCAAAGTCCCTTAAAAATTTTCCAATTTTTGTCCCAATTCTTCCCATTCCCATTGAAACTTTTCAAATCCCTCTCAAAATTGTAGAAATTCTGTTGAAGCTTTTAAAATTTCTCTCTAGAATTTTCAAAATCCATGTCCACTTGTTTACAATTTCACGTCAAAAAATGGCTAAAATTCCAGTTGAAATTTTTTCAAAGTCCCTTAAAAATTTTCCAATTTTTGTCCCAATTCTTCCCATTCCCATTGAAACTTTTCAAATCCCTCTCAAAATTTTTGAAATTCTCTTGAAGCTTTTAAAATTCTCTCTAGAATTTTCAAAATCCATGTCCACATGTTTACAATTTCACGTCAAAAAATGGCTAAAATTCCAGTTGAAATTTTTTCAAAGTCCCTTAAAAATTTTCCAATTTTTGTCCCAATTCTTCCCATTCCCATTGAAACTTTTCAAATCCCTCTCAAAATTGTTGAAATTCTCTTGAAGCTTTTAAAATTCTCTCTAGAATTTTCAAAATCCATGTCCACATGTTTACAATTTCACGTCAAAAAATGGCTAAAATTCCAGTTGAAATTTTTTCAAAGTCCCTTAAAAATTTTCCAATTTTTGTCCCAATTCTTCCCATTCCCATTGAAACTTTTCAAATCCCTCTCAAAATTGTTGAAATTCTCTTGAAGCTTTTAAAATTCTCTCTAGAATTTTCAAAATCCATGGCCACATGTTTACAATTTCACGTCAAAAAATGGCTAAAATTCCAGTTGAAATTTTTTCAAAGTCCCTTAAAAATTTTCCAATTTTTGTCCCAATTCTTCCCATTCCCATTGAAACTTTTCAAATCCCTCTCAAAATTGTTGAAATTCTCTTGAAGCTTTTAAAATTCTCTCTAGAATTTTCAAAATCCATGGCCACATGTTTACAATTTCACGTCAAAAAATGGCTAAAATTCCAGTTGAAATTTTTTCAAAGTCCCTTAAAAAATTTCCAATTTTTGTCCCAATTCTTCCCATTCCCATTGAAACTTTTCAAATCCCTCTCAAAATTGTAGAAATTCTGTTGAAGCTTTTAAAATTCTCTCTAGAATTTTCAAAATCCATGTCCACATGTTTACAATTTCACGTAAAAAAATGGCTAAAATTCCAGTTGAAATTTTTCAAAGTCCCTTAAAAATTTTCCAATTTTTGTCCCAATTCTTCCCATTCCCATTGAAACTTTTCAAATCCCTCTCAAAATTGTAGAAATTCTGTTGAAGCTTTTAAAATTCTCTCTAGAATTTTCAAAATCCATGTCCACATGTTTACAATTTCATGTCAAAAAATGGCTAAAATTCCAGTTGAAATTTTTTCCAAGTCCCTTAAAAATTTTCCAATTTTTGTCCCAATTCTTCCCATTCCCATTGAAACTTTTCAAATCCCTCTCAAAATTGTAGAAATTCTGTTGAAGCTTTTAAATTCTCTCTAGAATTTTCAAAATCCATGTCCACATGTTTACAATTTCACGTCAAAAAATGGCTAAAATTCCAGTTGAAATTTTTTCAAAGTCCCTTAAAAATTTTCCAATTTTTGTCCCAATTCTTCCCATTCCCATTGAAACTTTTCAAATCCTCTCAAAATTGTAGAAATTCTGTTGAAGCTTTTAAAATTCTCTCTAGAATTTTCAAAATCCATGTCCACATGTTTACAATTTCATGTCAAAAAATGGCTAAAATTCCAGTTGAAATTTTTTCCAAGTCCCTTAAAAATTTTCCAATTTTTGTCCCAATTCTTCCCATTCCCATTGAAACTTTTCAAATCCCTCTCAAAATTGTAGAAATTCTGTTAAAGCTTTTAAAATTCTCTCTAGAATTTTCAAAATCCATGTCCACATGTTTACAATTTCACGTCAAAAAATGGCTAAAATTCCAGTTGAAATTTTTTCAAAGTCCCTTAAAAATTTTCCAATTTTTGTCCCAATTCTTCCCATTCCCATTGAAACTTTTCAAATCCCTCTCAAAATTGTTGAAATTCTCTTGAAGCTTTTAAAATTCTCTCTAGAATTTTCAAAATCCATGGCCACATGTTTACAATTTCATGTAAAAAAATGGCTAAAATTCCAGTTGAAATTTTTTCAAAGTCCCTTAAAAAATTTCCAATTTTTGTTCCAATTCTTCCCATTCCCATTGAAACTTTTCAAATCCCTCTCAAAATTGTTGAAATTCTCTTGAAGCTTTTAAAATTCTCTCTAGAATTTTCAAAATCCATGTCCACATGTTTACAATTTCACATAAAAAAATTGCTAAAATTCCAGTTGAAATTTTTTCAAAGTCCCTTAAAAATTTTCCAATTTTTGTCCCAATTCTTCCCATTCCCATTGAAACTTTTCAAATCCCTCTCAAAATTGTAGAAATTCTGTTGAAGCTTTTAAAATTCTCTCTAGAATTTTCAAAATCCATGTCCACATGTTTACAATTTCACGTCAAAAAATGGCTAAAATTCAGTTGAAATTTTTCAAAGTCCCTTAAAAATTTTCCAATTTTTGTCCCAATTCTTCCCATTCCCATTGAAACTTTTCAAATCCCTCTCAAAATTGTTGAAATTCTCTTGAAGCTTTTAAAATTCTCTCTAGAATTTTCAAAATCCATGGCCACATGTTTACAATTTCACGTCAAAAAATGGCTAAAATTCCAGTTGAAATTTTTTCAAAGTCCCTTAAAAATTTTCCAATTTTTGTCCCAATTCTTCCCATTCCCATTGAAACTTTTCAAATCCCTCTCAAAATTGTTGAAATTCTCTTGAAGCTTTTAAAATTCTCTCTAGAATTTTCAAAATCCATGTCCACATGTTTACAATTTCACGACAAAAAATGGCTAAAATTCCAGTTGAAATTTTTTCAAAGTCCCTTAAAAATTTTCCAATTTTTGTCCCAATTCTTCCCATTCCCATTGAAACTTTTCAAATCCCTCTCAAAATTGTAGAAATTCTGTTGAAGCTTTTAAAATTCTCTCTAGAATTTTCAAAATCCATGTCCACATGTTTACAATTTCATGTCAAAAATGGCTAAAATTCCAGTTGAAATTTTTTCAAAGTCCCTTAAAAATTTTCCAATTTTTGTCCCAATTCTTCCCATTCCCATTGAAACTTTTCAAATCCCTCTCAAAATTGTAGAAATTCTGTTGAAGCTTTTAAAATTCTCTCTAGAATTTTCAAAATCCATGTCCACATGTTTACAATTTCACGTCAAAAAATGGCTAAAATTCCAGTTGAAATTTTTTCAAAGTCCCTTAAAAATTTTCCAATTTTTGTCCCAATTCTTCCCATTCCCATTGAAACTTTTCAAATCCCTCTCAAAATTGTAGAAATTCTGTTAAAGCTTTTAAAATTCTCTCTAGAATTTTCAAAATCCATGTCCACATGTTTACAATTTCACATAAAAAAATTGCTAAAATTCCAGTTGAAATTTTTTCAAAGTCCCTTAAAAATTTTCCAATTTTTGTCCCAATTCTTCCCATTCCCATTGAAACTTTTCAAATCCCTCTCAAAATTGTAGAAATTCTGTTGAAGCTTTTAAAATTCTCTCTAGAATTTTCAAAATCCATGTCCACATGTTTACAATTTCATGTCAAAAAATGGCTAAAATTCCAGTGGAAATTTTTTCAAAGTCCCTTAAAAATTTTCCAATTTTTGTCCCAATTCTTCCCATTCCCATTGAAACTTTTCAAATCCCTCTCAAAATTGTTGAAATTCTGTTGAAGCTTTTAAAATTCTCTCTAGAATTTTCAAAATCCATGTCCACATGTTTACAATTTCACGTCAAAAAATGGCTAAAATTCCAGTTGAAATTTTTTCAAAGTCCCTTAAAAAATATCCAATTTTTGTCCCAATTCTTCCCATTCCCATTGAAACATTTCAAATCCCTCTCAAAACTGTAGAAATTCTGTTAAAGCTTTTAAAATTCTCTCTAGAATTTTCAAAATCCATGTCCACATGTTTACAATTTCATGTCAAAAAATGGCTAAAATTCCAGTGGAAATTTTTTCAAAGTCCCTTAAAAATTTTCCAATTTTTGTCCCAATTCTTCCCATTCCCATTGAAACTTTTCAAATCCCTCTCAAAATTGTTGAAATTCTGTTGAAGCTTTTAAAATTCTCTCTAGAATTTTCAAAATCCATGTCCACATGTTTACAATTTCACGTCAAAAAATGGCTAAAATTCCAGTTGAAATTTTTCAAAGTCCCTTAAAAAATATCCAATTTTTGTCCCAATTCTTCCCATTCCCATTGAAACATTTCAAATCCCTCTCAAACTGTAGAAATTCTGTTAAAGCTTTTAAAATTCTCTCTAGAATTTTCAAAATCCATGTCCACATGTTTACAATTTCACATAAAAAAATTGCTAAAATTCCAGTTGAAATTTTTTCAAAGTCCCTTAAAAATTTTCCAATTTTTGTCCCAATTCTTCCCATTCCCATTGAAACTTTTCAAATCCCTCTCAAAATTGTTGAAATTCTGTTAAAGCTTTTAAAATTCTCTCTAGAATTCTCAAAATCCATGTCCACATGTTTACAATTTCACGTCAAAAAATGGCTAAAATTCCAGTTGAAATTTTTTCAAGGTCCCTTAAAAATTTTCCAATTTTTGTCCCAATTCTTCCCATTCCCATTGAAACATTTCAAATCCCTCTCAAAATTGTAGAAATTCTGTTAAAGCTTTTAAAATTCTCTCTAGAATTTTCAAAATCCATGTCCACATGTTTACAATTTCACGTCAAAAATGGCTAAAATTCCAGTTGAAATTTTTTCAAAGTCCCTTAAAAATTTTCCAATTTTTGTCCCAATTCTTCCCATTCCCATTGAAACTTTTCAAATCCCTCTCAATAGTGTTGAAATTCTCTTGAAGCTTTTAAAATTCTCTCTAGAATTTCAAAATCCATGTCCACATGTTTACAATTTCACATAAAAAAATTGCTAAAATTCCAGTTGAAATTTTTTCAAAGTCCCTTAAAAATTTTCCAATTTTTGTCCCAATTCTTCCCATTCCCATTGAAACTTTTCAAATCCCTCTCAAAATTGTAGAAATTCTCTTGAAGCTTTTAAAATTCTCTCTAGAATTTTCAAAATCCATGTCCACATGTTTACAATTTCACGTCAAAAAATGGCTAAAATTCCAGTTGAAATTTTTTCAAAGTCCCTTAAAAATTTTCCAATTTTTGTCCCAATTCTTCCCATTCCCATTGAAACTTTTCAAATCCCTCTCAAAATTGTAGAAATTCTGTTGAAGCTTTTAAAATTCTCTCTAGAATTTTCAAAATCCATGTCCACATGTTTACAATTTCACGTCAAAAAATGGCTAAAATTCCAGTTGAAATTTTTTCAAAGTCCCTTAAAAATTTTCCAATTTTTGTCCCAATTCTTCCCATTCCCATTGAAACTTTTCAAATCCCTCTCAAAATTGTTGAAATTCTCTTGAAGCTTTTAAAATTCTCTCTAGAATTTTCAAAATCCATGTCCACATGTTTACAATTTCACGTCAAAAAATGGCTAAAATTCCAGTTGAAATTTTTTCAAAGTCCCTTAAAAATTTTCCAATTTTTGTCCCAATTCTTCCCATTCCCATTGAAACTTTTCAAATCCCTCTCAAAATTGTTGAAATTCTGTTGAAGCTTTTAAAATTCTCTCTAGAATTTTCAAAATCCATGTCCACATGTTTACAATTTCATGTCAAAAAATGGCTAAAATTCCAGTTGAAATTTTTTCAAAGTCCCTTAAAAATTTTCCAATTTTTGTCCCAATTCTTCCCATTCCCATTGAAACTTTTCAAATCCCTCTCAAAATTGTAGAAATTCTGTTGAAGCTTTTAAAATTCTCTCTAGAATTTTGAAAATCCATGTCCACATGTTTACAATTTCACATAAAAAAATTGCTAAAATTCCAGTTGAAATTTTTTCAAAGTCCCTTAAAAATTTTCCAATTTTTGTCCCAATTCTTCCCATTCCCATTGAAACTTTTCAAATCCCTCTCAAAATTGTAGAAATTCTGTTGAAGCTTTTAAAATTCTCTCTAGAATTTTCAAAATCCATGTCCACATGTTTACAATTTCACGTCAAAAAATGGCTAAAATTCCAGTTGAAATTTTTTCAAAGTCCCTTAAAAATTTTCCAATTTTTGTCCCAATTCTTCCCATTCCCATTGAAACTTTTCAAATCCCTCTCAAAATTGTTGAAATTCTGTTGAAGCTTTTAAAATTCTCTCTAGAATTTTCAAAATCCATGGCCACATGTTTACAATTTCACGTCAAAAAATGGCTAAAATTCCAGTTGAAATTTTTTCAAAGTCCCTTAAAAATTTTCCAATTTTTGTCCCAATTCTTCCCATTCCCATTGAAACTTTTCAAATCCCTCTCAAAATTGTTGAAATTCTCTTGAAGCTTTTAAAATTCTCTCTAGAATTTTCAAAATCCATGTCCACATGTTTACAATTTCACGTCAAAAAATGGCTAAAATTCCAGTTGAAATTTTTTCAAAGTCCCTTAAAAATTTTCCAATTTTTGTCCCAATTCTTCCCATTCCCATTGAAACTTTTCAAATCCCTCTCAAAATTGTAGAAATTCTGTTAAAGCTTTTAAAATTCTCTCTAGAATTTTCAAAATCCATGTCCACATGTTTACAATTTCACATAAAAAAATTGCTAAAATTCCAGTTGAAATTTTTTCAAAGTCCTTAAAAATTTTCCAATTTTGTCCCAATTCTTCCCATTCCCATTGAAACTTTTCAAATCCCTCTCAAAATTGTTGAAATTCTCTTGAAGCTTTTAAAATTCTCTCTAGAATTTTCAAAATCCATGTCCACATGTTTACAATTTCACGTCAAAAAATGGCTAAAATTCCAGTTGAAATTTTTTCAAAGTCCCTTAAAAATTTTCCAATTTTTGTCCCAATTCTTCCCATTCCCATTGAAACTTTTCAAATCCCTCTCAAAATTGTAGAAATTCTGTTGAAGCTTTTAAAATTCTCTCTAGAATTTTCAAAATCCATGGCCACAAGTTTACAATTTCACGTCAAAAAATGGCTAAAATTCCAGTTGAAATTTTTTCAAAGTCCCTTAAAAAATTTCCAATTTTTGTCCCAATTCTTCCCATTCCCATTGAAACTTTTCAAATCCCTCTCAAAATTGTTGAAATTCTGTTGAAGCTTTTAAAATTCTCTCTAGAATTTTCAAAATCCATGTCCACATGTTTACAATTTCACGTCAAAAAATGGCTAAAATTCCAGTTGAAATTTTTTCAAAGTCCCTTAAAAATTTTCCAATTTTTGTCCCAATTCTTCCCATTCCCATTGAAACTTTTCAAATCCCTCTCAAAATTGTGGAAATTCTCTTGAAGCTTTTAAAATTCTCTCTAGAATTTTCAAAATCCATGTCCACATGTTTACAATTTCACGACAAAAAATGGCTAAAATTCCAGTTGAAATTTTTTCAAAGTCCCTTAAAAATTTTCCAATTTTTGTCCCAATTCTTCCCATTCCCATTGAAACTTTTCAAATCCCTCTCAAAATTGTAGAAATTCTGTTGAAGCTTTT
This sequence comes from Streptopelia decaocto, assembly GCF_964273445.1. Taxonomy (NCBI): domain Eukaryota; kingdom Metazoa; phylum Chordata; class Aves; order Columbiformes; family Columbidae; genus Streptopelia; species Streptopelia decaocto. The sequence goes on from NW_028115889.1 coordinate 23,332, forward strand.
AAAATTCTCTCTAGAATTTTCAAAATCCATGGCCACAAGTTTACAATTTCACGTCAAAAAATGGCTAAAATTCCAGTTGAAATTTTTTCAAAGTCCCTTAAAAAATTTCCAATTTTTGTCCCAATTCTTCCCATTCCCATTGAAACTTTTCAAATCCCTCTCAAAATTGTAGAAATTCTGTTGAAGCTTTTAAAATTCTCTCTAGAATTTTCAAAATCCATGTCCACATGTTTACAATTTCACATAAAAAAATTGCTAAAATTCCAGTTGAAATTTTTTCAAAGTCCCTTAAAAATTTTCCAATTTTTGTCCCAATTCTTCCCATTCCCATTGAAACTTTTCAAATCCCTCTCAAAATTGTAGAAATTCTGTTGAAGCTTTTAAAATTCTCTCTAGAATTTTCAAAATCCATGTCCACATGTTTACAATTTCACGTCAAAAAATGGCTAAAATTCCAGTTGAAATTTTTTCAAAGTCCCTTAAAAATTTTCCAATTTTTGTCCCAATTCTTCCCATTCCCATTGAAACTTTCAAATCCCTCTCAAATTGTTGAAATTCTGTTGAAGCTTTTAAAATTCTCTCTAGAATTTTCAAAATCCATGGCCACATGTTTACAATTTCACGTCAAAAAATGGCTAAAATTCCAGTTGAAATTTTTTCAAAGTCCCTTAAAAATTTTCCAATTTTTGTCCCAATTCTTCCCATTCCCATTGAAACTTTTCAAATCCCTCTCAAAATTGTTGAAATTCTCTTGAAGCTTTTAAAATTCTCTCTAGAATTTTCAAAATCCATGTCCACATGTTTACAATTTCACGTCAAAAAATGGCTAAAATTCCAGTTGAAATTTTTCAAAGTCCCTTAAAAATTTTCCAATTTTTGTCCCAATTCTTCCCATTCCCATTGAAACTTTTCAAATCCCTCTCAAAATTGTAGAAATTCTGTTAAAGCTTTTAAAATTCTCTCTAGAATTTTCAAAATCCATGGCCACATGTTTACAATTTCACATAAAAAAATTGCTAAAATTCCAGTTGAAATTTTTTCAAAGTCCCTTAAAAATTTTCCAATTTTTGTCCCAATTCTTCCCATTCCCATTGAAACTTTTCAAATCCCTCTCAAAATTGTTGAAATTCTCTTGAAGCTTTTAAAATTCTCTCTAGAATTTTCAAAATCCATGTCCACATGTTTACAATTTCACGTCAAAAAATGGCTAAAATTCCAGTTGAAATTTTTTCAAAGTCCCTTAAAAATTTTCCAATTTTTGTCCCAATAATTCTTCCCATTCCCATTGAAACTTTTCAAATCCCTCTCAAAATTGTTGAAATTCTGTTGAAGCTTTTAAAATTCTCTCTAGAATTTTCAAAATCCATGGCCACATGTTTACAATTTCACGTCAAAAAATGGCTAAAATTCCAGTTGAAATTTTTTCAAAGTCCCTTAAAAATTTTCCAATTTTTGTCCCAATTCTTCCCATTCCCATTGAAACTTTTCAAATCCCTCTCAAAATTGTTGAAATTCTCTTGAAGCTTTTAAAATTCTCTCTAGAATTTTCAAAATCCATGTCCACATGTTTACAATTTCACGTCAAAAAATGGCTAAAATTCCAGTTGAAATTTTTTCAAAGTCCCTTAAAAATTTCCAATTTTTGTCCCAATTCTTCCCATTCCCATTGAAACTTTTCAAATCCCTCTCAAAATTGTAGAAATTCTGTTGAAGCTTTTAAAATTCTCTCTAGAATTTTCAAAATCCATGGCCACAAGTTTACAATTTCACGTCAAAAAATGGCTAAAATTCCAGTTGAAATTTTTTCAAAGTCCCTTAAAAAATTTCCAATTTTTGTCCCAATTCTTCCCATTCCCATTGAAACTTTTCAAATCCCTCTCAAAATTGTTGAAATTCTGTTGAAGCTTTTAAAATTCTCTCTAGAATTTT
>NW_028115888.1:0-27069 GCF_964273445.1 Streptopelia decaocto
GGATTTTGAAAATTCTAGAGAGAATTTTAAAAGCTTCAACAGAATTTCAACAGTTTTGAGAGGGATTTGAAAAGTTTGAATGGGAATGGGAAGAATTGGGACGAAAATTGGACAATTTTTAAGGGACTTTGAAAAAATTTCAACTGGAATTTTAGCAATTTTGACATGAAGTTGGAAACATGTGGACATGGATTTTGAAAATTCTAGAGAGAAGTTTCAAATATTCAATAGGATTTCAACAGTTTTGAGAGGGATTTGAAAAGTTTCAATGGGAATGGGAAGAATTGGGACGAAAACTGGAAAATTTTTAAGGGACTTTGAAAAAAATTCAACTGGAATTTTAGCAATTTTGACGTGAAATTGTAAACATGTTGAAGTGGATTTGAAAATTCTAGAGAGAATTTTAAAAGCCTCAACAGAATTTCAACAGTTTTGAGAGGGATTTGAAAAGTTTCAATGGGAATGGGAAGAATTGGGACGAAAATTGGAAAATTTTTAAGGGACTTTGAAAAAATTTCAACTGGAATTTTAGCAATTTTGACATGAAGTTGGAAACATGTGGACATGGATTTTGAAAATTCTAGAGAGAAGTTTTAAATATTCAATAGGATTTCAACAGTTTTGAGAGGGATTTGAAAAGTTTCAATGGGAATGGGAAGAATTGGGACGAAAATTGGAAAATTTTGAAGGGACTTTGAAAAAATTTCAACTGGAATTTTAGCAATTTTGACGTGAAATTGTAAACATGTGGACATGGATTTTGAAAATTCTAGAGAGAATTTTAAAAGCCTCAACAGAATTTCAACAGTTTTGAGAGGGATTTGAAAAGTTTCAATGGGAATGGGAAGAATTGGGATGAAAATTGGAAAATTTTTAAGGGACTTTGAAAAAATTTCAACTGGAATTTTAGCAATTTTGACGTGAAATTGTAAACATGTTGAAGTGGATTTTGAAAATTCTAGAGAGAATTTTAAAAGCTTCAAGAGAATTTCCACAGTTTTGAGAGGGATTTGAAAAGTTTCAATGGGAATGGGAAGAATTGGGACAAAAATTGGAAAATTTTTAAGGGACTTTGAAAAAATTTCAACTGGAATTTTAGCAATTTTGACGTGAAATTGTAAACATGTTGAAGTGGATTTTGAAAATTCTAGAGAGAATTTTAAAAGCTTCAACAGAATTTCAACAGTTTTGAGAGGGATTTGAAAAGTTTGAATGGGAATGGGAAGAATTGGGACGAAAACTGGAAAATTTTGAAGGGACTTTGAAAAATTTCAACTAGAATTTTAGCAATTTTGACATGAAGTTGGAAACATGTGGACATGGATTTTGAAAATTCTAGAGAGAAGTTTCAAACATTCAGTAGGATTTCAACAGTTTTGAGAGGGATTTGAAAAGTTTCAATGGGAATGGGAAGAATTGGGACGAAAATTGGAAAATTTTTAAGGGACTTTGAAAAAATTTCAACTGGAATTTTAGCAATTTTGACGTGAAATTGTAAACCTGTAGACATGGATTTTGAAAATTCTAGAGAGAATTTTAAAAGCTTCAAGAGAATTTCAACAGTTTTGAGAGGGATTTGAAAAGTTTCAATGGGAATGGGAAGAATTGGGACGAAAATTGGAAAATTTTGAAGGGACTTTGAAAAAATTTCAACTGGAATTTTAGCAACTTTGACGTGAAATTGTAAACATGTTGAAGTGGATTTTGAAAATTCTAGAGAGAATTTAAAAGCTTCAACAGAATTTCAACAGTTTTGAGAGGGATTTGAAAAGTTTCAATGGGAATGGGAAGAATTGGGACGAAAATTGGAAAATTTTTAAGGGACTTTGAAAACATTTCAACTGGAATTTTAGCAATTTTGACGTGAAATTCTAAACATGTTGAAGTGGATTTTGAAAATTCTAGAGAGAATTTTAAAAGCTTCAACAGAATTTCAACAGTTTTGAGAGGGATTTGAAAAGTTTCAATGGGAATGGGAAGAATTGGGACGAAAATTGGACAATTTTTAAGGGACTTTGAAAAAATTTCAACTGGAATTTTAGCAATTTTGACATGAAGTTGGAAACATGTGGACATGGATTTTGAAAATTCTAGAGAGAAGTTTCAAATATTCAATAGGATTTCAACAGTTTTGAGAGGGATTTGAAAAGTTTCAATGGGAATGGGAAGAATTGGGACGAAAACTGGAAAATTTTTAAGGGACTTTGAAAAAAATTCAACTGGAATTTTAGCAATTTTGACGTGAAATTGTAAACATGTTGAAGTGGATTTTGAAAATTCTAGAGAGAATTTTAAAAGCCTCAACAGAATTTCAACAGTTTTGAGAGGGATTTGAAAAGTTTCAATGGGAATGGGAAGAATTGGGACGAAAATTGGAAAATTTTTAAGGGACTTTGAAAAAATTTCAACTGGAATTTTAGCAATTTTGACATGAAGTTGGAAACATGTGGACATGGATTTTGAAAATTCTAGAGAGAAGTTTTAAATATTCAATAGGATTTCAACAGTTTTGAGAGGGATTTGAAAAGTTTCAATGGGAATGGGAAGAATTGGGACGAAAATTGGAAAATTTTGAAGGGACTTTGAAAAAATTTCAACTGGAATTTTAGCAATTTTGACGTGAAATTGTAAACCTGTAGACATGGATTTTGAAAATTCTAGAGAGAATTTTAAAAGCTTCAACAGAATTTCAACAGTTTTGAGAGGGATTTGAAAAGTTTCAATGGGAATGGGAAGAATTGGGACGAAAATTGGAAAATTTTGAAGGGACTTTGAAAAAATTTCAACTGGAATTTTAGCAACTTTGACGTGAAATTGTAAACATGTTGAAGTGGATTTTGAAAATTCTAGAGAGAATTTTAAAAGCTTCAACAGAATTTCAACAGTTTTGAGAGGGATTTGAAAAGTTTCAATGGGAATGGGAAGAATTGGGACGAAAATTGGACAATTTTTAAGGGACTTTGAAAAAATTTCAACTGGAATTTTAGCAATTTTGACATGAAGTTGGAAACATGTGGACATGGATTTTGAAAATTCTAGAGAGAAGTTTCAAATATTCAATAGGATTTCAACAGTTTTGAGAGGGATTTGAAAAGTTTCAATGGGAATGGGAAGAATTGGGACGAAAACTGGAAAATTTTTAAGGGACTTTGAAAAAAATTCAACTGGAATTTTAGCAATTTTGACGTGAAATTGTAAACATGTTGAAGTGGATTTTGAAAATTCTAGAGAGAATTTTAAAAGCCTCAACAGAATTTCAACAGTTTTGAGAGGGATTTGAAAAGTTTCAATGGGAATGGGAAGAATTGGGACGAAAATTGGAAAATTTTTAAGGGACTTTGAAAAAATTTCAACTGGAATTTTAGCAATTTTGACATGAAGTTGGAAACATGTGGACATGGATTTTGAAAATTCTAGAGAGAAGTTTTAAATATTCAATAGGATTTCAACAGTTTTGAGAGGGATTTGAAAAGTTTCAATGGGAATGGGAAGAATTGGGACGAAAATTGGAAAATTTTGAAGGGACTTTGAAAAAATTTCAACTGGAATTTTAGCAATTTTGACGTGAAATTGTAAACATGTGGACATGGATTTTGAAAATTCTAGAGAGAATTTTAAAAGCCTCAACAGAATTTCAACAGTTTTGAGAGGGATTTGAAAAGTTTCAATGGGAATGGGAAGAATTGGGATGAAAATTGGAAAATTTTTAAGGGACTTTGAAAAAATTTCAACTGGAATTTTAGCAATTTTGACGTGAAATTGTAAACATGTTGATGTGGATTTTGAAAATTCTAGAGAGAATTTTAAAAGCTTCAAGAGAATTTCCACAGTTTTGAGAGGGATTTGAAAAGTTTCAATGGGAATGGGAAGAATTGGGACAAAAATTGGAAAATTTTTAAGGGACTTTGAAAAAATTTCAACTGGAATTTTAGCAATTTTGACGTGAAATTGTAAACATGTTGAAGTGGATTTTGAAAATTCTAGAGAGAATTTTAAAAGCTTCAACAGAATTTCAACAGTTTTGAGAGGGATTTGAAAAGTTTGAATGGGAATGGGAAGAATTGGGACGAAAACTGGAAAATTTTGAAGGGACTTTGAAAAAATTTCAACTAGAATTTTAGCAATTTTGACATGAAGTTGGAAACATGTGGACATGGATTTTGAAAATTCTAGAGAGAAGTTTCAAACATTCAGTAGGATTTCAACAGTTTTGAGAGGGATTTGAAAAGTTTCAATGGGAATGGGAAGAATTGGGACGAAAATTGGAAAATTTTTAAGGGACTTTGAAAAAATTTCAACTGGAATTTTAGCAATTTTGACGTGAAATTGTAAACCTGTAGACATGGATTTTGAAAATTCTAGAGAGAATTTTAAAAGCTTCAAGAGAATTTCAACAGTTTTGAGAGGGATTTGAAAAGTTTCAATGGGAATGGGAAGAATTGGGACGAAAATTGGAAAATTTTGAAGGGACTTTGAAAAAATTTCAACTGGAATTTTAGCAACTTTGACGTGAAATTGTAAACATGTTGAAGTGGATTTTGAAAATTCTAGAGAGAATTTTAAAAGCTTCAACAGAATTTCAACAGTTTTGAGAGGGATTTGAAAAGTTTCAATGGGAATGGGAAGAATTGGGACGAAAATTGGAAAATTTTTAAGGGACTTTGAAAACATTTCAACTGGAATTTTAGCAATTTTGACGTGAAATTCTAAACATGTTGAAGTGGATTTTGAAAATTCTAGAGAGAATTTTAAAAGCTTCAACAGAATTTCAACAGTTTTGAGAGGGATTTGAAAAGTTTCAATGGGAATGGGAAGAATTGGGACGAAAATTGGACAATTTTTAAGGGACTTTGAAAAAATTTCAACTGGAATTTTAGCAATTTTGACATGAAGTTGGAAACATGTGGACATGGATTTTGAAAATTCTAGAGAGAAGTTTCAAATATTCAATAGGATTTCAACAGTTTTGAGAGGGATTTGAAAAGTTTCAATGGGAATGGGAAGAATTGGGACGAAAACTGGAAAATTTTTAAGGGACTTTGAAAAAAATTCAACTGGAATTTTAGCAATTTTGACGTGAAATTGTAAACATGTTGAAGTGGATTTTGAAAATTCTAGAGAGAATTTTAAAAGCCTCAACAGAATTTCAACAGTTTTGAGAGGGATTTGAAAAGTTTCAATGGGAATGGGAAGAATTGGGACGAAAATTGGAAAATTTTTAAGGGACTTTGAAAAAATTTCAACTGGAATTTTAGCAATTTTGACATGAAGTTGGAAACATGTGGACATGGATTTTGAAAATTCTAGAGAGAAGTTTTAAATATTCAATAGGATTTCAACAGTTTTGAGAGGGATTTGAAAAGTTTCAATGGGAATGGGAAGAATTGGGACGAAAATTGGAAAATTTTGAAGGGACTTTGAAAAAATTTCAACTGGAATTTTAGCAATTTTGACGTGAAATTGTAAACCTGTAGACATGGATTTGAAAATTCTAGAGAGAATTTTAAAAGCTTCAACAGAATTTCAACAGTTTTGAGAGGGATTTGAAAAGTTTCAATGGGAATGGAAGAATTGGGACGAAAATTGGAAAATTTTGAAGGGAATTTGAAAAAATTTCAACTGGAATTTTAGCAACTTTGACGTGAAATTGTAAACATGTTGAAGTGGATTTTGAAAATTCTAGAGAGAATTTTAAAAGCTTCAACAGAATTTCAACAGTTTTGAGAGGGATTTGAAAAGTTTCAATGGGAATGGGAAGAATTGGGACGAAAATTGGACAATTTTTAAGGGACTTTGAAAAAATTTCAACTGGAATTTTAGCAATTTTGACATGAAGTTGGAAACATGTGGACATGGATTTTGAAAATTCTAGAGAGAAGTTTCAAATATTCAATAGGATTTCAACAGTTTTGAGAGGGATTTGAAAAGTTTCAATGGGAATGGGAAGAATTGGGACGAAAACTGGAAAATTTTTAAGGGACTTTGAAAAAAATTCAACTGGAATTTTAGCAATTTTGACGTGAAATTGTAAACATGTTGAAGTGGATTTTGAAAATTCTAGAGAGAATTTTAAAAGCCTCAACAGAATTTCAACAGTTTTGAGAGGGATTTGAAAAGTTTCAATGGGAATGGGAAGAATTGGGACGAAAATTGGAAAATTTTTAAGGGACTTTGAAAAAATTTCAACTGGAATTTTAGCAATTTTGACATGAAGTTGGAAACATGTGGACATGGATTTTGAAAATTCTAGAGAGAAGTTTCAAACATTCAGTAGGATTTCAACAGTTTTGAGAGGGATTTGAAAAGTTTCAATGGGAATGGGAAGAATTGGGACGAAAATTGGAAAATTTTTAAGGGACTTTGAAAAAATTTCAACTGGAATTTTAGCAATTTTGACGTGAAATTGTAAACCTGTAGACATGGATTTTGAAAATTCTAGAGAGAATTTTAAAAGCTTCAACAGAATTTCAACAGTTTTGAGAGGGATTTGAAAAGTTTCAATGGGAATGGGAAGAATTGGGACGAAAATTGGAAAATTTTTAAGGGACTTTGAAAAAATTTCAACTGGAATTTTAGCAACTTTGACGTGAAATTGTAAACATGTTGAAGTGGATTTTGAAAATTCTAGAGAGAATTTTAAAAGCTTCAACAGAATTTCAACAGTTTTGAGAGGGATTTGAAAAGTTTCAATGGGAATGGGAAGAATTGGGACGAAAATTGGAAAATTTTTAAGGGACTTTGAAAAAATTTCAACTGGAATTTTAGCAATTTTGACGTGAAATTCTAAACATGTTGAAGTGGATTTTGAAAATTCTAGAGAGAATTTTAAAAGCTTCAACAGAATTTCAACAGTTTTGAGAGGGATTTGAAAAGTTTCAATGGGAATGGGAAGAATTGGGACGAAAATTGGACAATTTTTAAGGGACTTTGAAAAAATTTCAACTGGAATTTTAGCAATTTTGACATGAAGTTGGAAACATGTGGACATGGATTTTGAAAATTCTAGAGAGAAGTTTCAAATATTCAATAGGATTTCAACAGTTTTGAGAGGGATTTGAAAAGTTTCAATGGGAATGGGAAGAATTGGGACGAAAACTGGAAAATTTTTAAGGGACTTTGAAAAAAATTCAACTGGAATTTTAGCAATTTTGACGTGAAATTGTAAACATGTTGAAGTGGATTTTGAAAATTCTAGAGAGAATTTTAAAAGCCTCAACAGAATTTCAACAGTTTTGAGAGGGATTTGAAAAGTTTCAATGGGAATGGGAAGAATTGGGACGAAAATTGGAAAATTTTTAAGGGACTTTGAAAAAATTTCAACTGGAATTTTAGCAATTTTGACGTGAAGTTGGAAACATGTGGACATGGATTTTGAATATTCTAGAGAGAAGTTTTAAATATTCAATAGGATTTCAACAGTTTTGAGAGGGATTTGAAAAGTTTCAATGGGAATGGGAAGAATTGGGACGAAAATTGGAAAATTTTGAAGGGACTTTGAAAAAATTTCAACTGGAATTTTAGCAATTTTGACGTGAAATTGTAAACCTGTAGACATGGATTTTGAAAATTCTAGAGAGAATTTTAAAAGCTTCAACAGAATTTCAACAGTTTTGAGAGGGATTTGAAAAGTTTCAATGGGAATGGGAAGAATTGGGACGAAAATTGGAAAATTTTGAAGGGACTTTGAAAAAATTTCAACTGGAATTTTAGCAATTTTGACATGAAGTTGGAAACATGTGGACATGGATTTTGAAAATTCTAGAGAGAAGTTTCAAATATTCAATAGGATTTCAACAGTTTTGAGAGGGATTTGAAAAGTTTCAATGGGAATGGGAAGAATTGGGACGAAAACTGGAAAATTTTTAAGGGACTTTGAAAAAAATTCAACTGGAATTTTAGCAATTTTGACGTGAAATTGTAAACATGTTGAAGTGGATTTTGAAAATTCTAGAGAGAATTTTAAAAGCTTCAACAGAATTTCCACAGTTTTGAGAGGGATTTGAAAAGTTTCAATGGGAATGGGAAGAATTGGGACGAAAATTGGAAAATTTTTAAGGGACTTTGAAAAAATTTCAACTGGAATTTTAGCAATTTTGACATGAAGTTGGAAACATGTTGAAGTGGATTTTGAAAATTCTAGAGAGAAGTTTTAAATATTCAATAGGATTTCAACAGTTTTGAGAGGGATTTGAAAAGTTTCAATGGGAATGGGAAGAATTGGGAGGAAAATTGGAAAATTTTGAAGGGACTTTGAAAAAATTTCAACTGGAATTTTAGCAATTTTGACGTGAAATTGTAAACATGTGGACATGGATTTTGAAAATTCTAGAGAGAATTTTAAAAGCCTCAACAGAATTTCAACAGTTTTGAGAGGGATTTGAAAAGTTTCAATGGGAATGGGAAGAATTGGGATGAAAATTGGAAAATTTTTAAGGGACTTTGAAAAAATTTCAACTGGAATTTTAGCAATTTTGACGTGAAATTGTAAACATGTTGATGTGGATTTTGAAAATTCTAGAGAGAATTTTAAAAGCTTCAAGAGAATTTCCACAGTTTTGAGAGGGATTTGAAAAGTTTCAATGGGAATGGGAAGAATTGGGACAAAAATTGGAAAATTTTTAAGGGACTTTGAAAAAATTTCAACTGGAATTTTAGCAATTTTGACGTGAAATTGTAAACATGTTGAAGTGGATTTTGAAAATTCTAGAGAGAATTTTAAAAGCTTCAACAGAATTTCAACAGTTTTGAGAGGGATTTGAAAAGTTTGAATGGGAATGGGAAGAATTGGGACGAAAACTGGAAAATTTTGAAGGGACTTTGAAAAAATTTCAACTAGAATTTTAGCAATTTTGACATGAAGTTGGAAACATGTGGACATGGATTTTGAAAATTCTAGAGAGAAGTTTCAAACATTCAGTAGGATTTCAACAGTTTTGAGAGGGATTTGAAAAGTTTCAATGGGAATGGGAAGAATTGGGACGAAAATTGGAAAATTTTTAAGGGACTTTGAAAAAATTTCAACTGGAATTTTAGCAATTTTGACGTGAAATTGTAAACCTGTAGACATGGATTTTGAAAATTCTAGAGAGAATTTTAAAAGCTTCAACAGAATTTCAACAGTTTTGAGAGGGATTTGAAAAGTTTCAATGGGAATGGGAAGAATTGGGACGAAAATTGGAAAATTTTTAAGGGACTTTGAAAAAATTTCAACTGGAATTTTAGCAACTTTGACGTGAAATTGTAAACATGTTGAAGTGGATTTTGAAAATTCTAGAGAGAATTTTAAAAGCTTCAACAGAATTTCAACAGTTTTGAGAGGGATTTGAAAAGTTTCAATGGGAATGGGAAGAATTGGGACGAAAATTGGAAAATTTTTAAGGGACTTTGAAAAAATTTCAACTGGAATTTTAGCAATTTTGACGTGAAATTCTAAACATGTTGAAGTGGATTTTGAAAATTCTAGAGAGAATTTTAAAAGCTTCAACAGAATTTCAACAGTTTTGAGAGGGATTTGAAAAGTTTCAATGGGAATGGGAAGAATTGGGACGAAAATTGGACAATTTTTAAGGGACTTTGAAAAAATTTCAACTGGAATTTTAGCAATTTTGACATGAAGTTGGAAACATGTGGACATGGATTTTGAAAATTCTAGAGAGAAGTTTCAAATATTCAATAGGATTTCAACAGTTTTGAGAGGGATTTGAAAAGTTTCAATGGGAATGGGAAGAATTGGGACGAAAACTGGAAAATTTTTAAGGGACTTTGAAAAAAATTCAACTGGAATTTTAGCAATTTTGACGTGAAATTGTAAACATGTTGAAGTGGATTTTGAAAATTCTAGAGAGAATTTTAAAAGCCTCAACAGAATTTCAACAGTTTTGAGAGGGATTTGAAAAGTTTCAATGGGAATGGGAAGAATTGGGACGAAAATTGGAAAATTTTTAAGGGACTTTGAAAAAATTTCAACTGGAATTTTAGCAATTTTGACATGAAGTTGGAAACATGTGGACATGGATTTTGAAAATTCTAGAGAGAAGTTTTAAATATTCAATAGGATTTCAACAGTTTTGAGAGGGATTTGAAAAGTTTCAATGGGAATGGGAAGAATTGGGACGAAAATTGGAAAATTTTGAAGGGACTTTGAAAAAATTTCAACTGGAATTTTAGCAATTTTGACGTGAAATTGTAAACATGTGGACATGGATTTTGAAAATTCTAGAGAGAATTTTAAAAGCCTCAACAGAATTTCAACAGTTTTGAGAGGGATTTGAAAAGTTTCAATGGGAATGGGAAGAATTGGGATGAAAATTGGAAAATTTTGAAGGGACTTTGAAAAAATTTCAACTGGAATTTTAGCAATTTTGACGTGAAATTGTAAACATGTTGATGTGGATTTTGAAAATTCTAGAGAGAATTTTAAAAGCTTCAAGAGAATTTCCACAGTTTTGAGAGGGATTTGAAAAGTTTCAATGGGAATGGGAAGAATTGGGACAAAAATTGGAAAATTTTGAAGGGACTTTGAAAAAATTTCAACTGGAATTTTAGCAATTTTGACGTGAAATTGTAAACATGTTGAAGTGGATTTTGAAAATTCTAGAGAGAATTTTAAAAGCTTCAACAGAATTTCAACAGTTTTGAGAGGGATTTGAAAAGTTTCAATGGGAATGGGAAGAATTGGGACGAAAATTGGAACATTTTTAAGGGACTTTGAAAACATTTCAACTAGAATTTTAGCAATTTTGACATGAAGTTGGAAACATGTGGACATGGATTTTGAAAATTCTAGAGAGAAGTTTCAAACATTCAGTAGGATTTCAACAGTTTTGAGAGGGATTTGAAAAGTTTCAATGGGAATGGGAAGAATTGGGACGAAAATTGGAAAATTTTTAAGGGACTTTGAAAAAATTTCAACTGGAATTTTAGCAATTTTGACGTGAAATTGTAAACCTGTAGACATGGATTTTGAAAATTCTAGAGAGAATTTTAAAAGCTTCAACAGAATTTCAACAGTTTTGAGAGGGATTTGAAAAGTTTCAATGGGAATGGGAAGAATTGGGACGAAAATTGGAAAATTTTTAAGGGACTTTGAAAAAATTTCAACTGGAATTTTAGCAACTTTGACGTGAAATTGTAAACATGTTGAAGTGGATTTTGAAAATTCTAGAGAGAATTTTAAAAGCTTCAACAGAATTTCAACAGTTTTGAGAGGGATTTGAAAAGTTTCAATGGGAATGGGAAGAATTGGGACGAAAATTGGAAAATTTTTAAGGGACTTTTAAAACATTTCAACTGGAATTTTAGCAATTTTGACGTGAAATTCTAAACATGTTGAAGTGGATTTTGAAAATTCTAGAGAGAATTTTAAAAGCTTCAACAGAATTTCAACAGTTTTGAGAGGGATTTGAAAAGTTTCAATGGGAATGGGAAGAATTGGGACGAAAATTGGAAAATTTTTAAGGGACTTTGAAAAAATTTCAACTAGAATTTTAGCAATTTTGACATGAAGTTGGAAACATGTGGACATGGATTTTGAAAATTCTAGAGAGAAGTTTCAAACATTCAGTAGGATTTCAACAGTTTTGAGAGGGATTTGAAAAGTTTCAATGGGAATGGGAAGAATTGGGACGAAAATTGGAAAATTTTTAAGGGACTTTGAAAAAATTTCAACTGGAATTTTAGCAATTTTGACGTGAAATTGTAAACCTGTAGACATGGATTTTGAAAATTCTAGAGAGAATTTTAAAAGCTTCAACAGAATTTCAACAGTTTTGAGAGGGATTTGAAAAGTTTCAATGGGAATGGTAAGAATTGGGACGAAAATTGGAAAATTTTGAAGGGACTTTGAAAAAATTTCAACTGGAATTTTAGCAATTTTGACATGAAGTTGGAAACATGTGGACATGGATTTTGAAAATTCTAGAGAGAATTTTAAAAGCTTCAACAGAATTTCAACAGTTTTGAGAGGGATTTGAAAAGTTTCAATGGGAATGGGAAGAATTGGGACGAAAATTGGACAATTTTTAAGGGACTTTGAAAAAATTTCAACTGGAATTTTAGCAATTTTGACATGAAGTTGGAAACATGTGGACATGGATTTTGAAAATTCTAGAGAGAATTTTAAAAGCCTCAACAGAATTTCAACAGTTTTGAGAGGGATTTGAAAAGTTTGAATGGGAATGGGAAGAATTGGGACGAAAACTGGAAAATTTTTAAGGGACTTTGAAAAAATTTCAACTAGAATTTTAGCAATTTTGACATGAAGTTGGAAACATGTGGACATGGATTTTGAAAATTCTAGAGAGAAGTTTCAAACATTCAGTAGGATTTCAACAGTTTTGAGAGGGATTTGAAAAGTTTCAATGGGAATGGGAAGAATTGGGACGAAAATTGGAAAATTTTTAAGGGACTTTGAAAAAATTTCAACTGGAATTTTAGCAATTTTGACGTGAAATTGTAAACCTGTAGACATGGATTTTGAAAATTCTAGAGAGAATTTTAAAAGCTTCAAGAGAATTTCAACAGTTTTGAGAGGGATTTGAAAAGTTTCAATGGGAATGGGAAGAATTGGGACGAAAATTGGAAAATTTTTAAGGGACTTTGAAAAAATTTCAACTGGAATTTTAGCAACTTTGACGTGAAATTGTAAACATGTTGAAGTGGATTTTGAAAATTCTAGAGAGAATTTTAAAAGCTTCAACAGAATTTCAACAGTTTTGAGAGGGATTTGAAAAGTTTCAATGGGAATGGGAAGAATTGGGACGAAAATTGGAAAATTTTTAAGGGACTTTGAAAAAATTTCAACTGGAATTTTAGCAATTTTGACGTGAAATTCTAAACATGTTGAAGTGGATTTTGAAAATTCTAGAGAGAATTTTAAAAGCTTCAACAGAATTTCAACAGTTTTGAGAGGGATTTGAAAAGTTTCAATGGGAATGGGAAGAATTGGGACGAAAATTGGAAAATTTTGAAGGGACTTTGAAAAAATTTCAACTGGAATTTTAGCAACTTTGACGTGAAATTGTAAACATGTTGAAGTGGATTTTGAAAATTCTAGAGAGAATTTTAAAAGCTTCAACAGAATTTCAACAGTTTTGAGAGGGATTTGAAAAGTTTCAATGGGAATGGGAAGAATTGGGAGGAAAATTGGAAAATTTTTAAGGGACTTTGAATAATTTCAACTGGAATTTTAGCAATTTTGACATGAAGTTGGAAACATGTGGACATGGATTTTGAAAATTCTAGAGAGAATTTTAAAAGCTTCAACAGAATTTCAACAGTTTTGAGAGGGATTTGAAAAGTTTCAATGGGAATGGGAAGAATTGGGACGAAAATTGGAAAATTTTGAAGGGACTTTGAAAAAATTTCAACTGGAATTTTAGCAACTTTGACGTGAAATTGTAAACATGTTGAAGTGGATTTTGAAAATTCTAGAGAGAATTTTAAAAGCCTCAACAGAATTTCAACAGTTTTGAGAGGGATTTGAAAAGTTTCAATGGGAATGGGAAGAATTGGGATGAAAATTGGAAAATTTTTAAGGGACTTTGAAAAAATTTCAACTGGAATTTTAGCAATTTTGACATGAAATTGTAAACATGTTGATGTGGATTTTGAAAATTCTAGAGAGAATTTTAAAAGCTTCAAGAGAATTTCCACAGTTTTGAGAGGGATTTGAAAAGTTTCAATGGGAATGGGAAGAATTGGGACGAAAATTGGAAAATTTTGAAGGGACTTTGAAAAAATTTCAACTGGAATTTTAGCAATTTTGACGTGAAATTGTAAACATGTTGAAGTGGATTTTGAAAATTCTAGAGAGAATTTTAAAAGCTTCAACAGAATTTCAACAGTTTTGAGAGGGATTTGAAAAGTTTGAATGGGAATGGGAAGAATTGGGACGAAAACTGGAAAATTTTTAAGGGACTTTGAAAAAATTTCAACTGGAATTTTAGCAATTTTGACGTGAAATTGTAAACATGTTGAAGTGGATTTTGAAAATTCTAGAGAGAATTTTAAAAGCCTCAACAGAATTTCAACAGTTTTGAGAGGGATTTGAAAAGTTTCAATGGGAATGGGAAGAATTGGGACGAAAATTGGAAAATTTTGAAGGGACTTTGAAAAAATTTCAACTGGAATTTTAGCAATTTTGACGTGAAATTGTAAACATGTTGAAGTGGATTTTGAAAATTCTAGAGAGAATTTTAAAAGCTTCAACAGAATTTCAACAGTTTTGAGAGGGATTTGAAAAGTTTCAATGGGAATGGGAAGAATTGGGACGAAAATTGGAAAATTTTGAAGGGACTTTGAAAAAATTTCAACTGGAATTTAAGCAATTTTGACATGAAGTTGGAAACATGTGGACATGGATTTTGAAAATTCTAGAGAGAAGTTTCAAACATTCAATAGGATTTCAACAGCTTTGAGAGGGATTTGAAAAGTTTCAATGGGAATGGGAAGAATTGGGACGAAAATTGGAAAATTTTTAAGGGACTTTGAAAAAATTTCAACTGGAATTTTAGCAATTTTGACGTGAAATTGTAAACATGTGGACATGGATTTTGAAAATTCTAGAGAGAATTTTAAAAGCTTCAACAGAATTTCAACAGTTTTGAGAGGGATTTGAAAAGTTTCAATGGGAATGGGAAGAATTGGGACGAAAATTGGAAAATTTTTAAGGGACTTTGAAAAAATTTCAACTGGAATTTTAGCAATTTTGACGTGAAATTGTAAACATGTGGACATGGATTTTGAAAATTCTAGAGAGAATTTTAAAAGCTTCAACAGAATTTCAACAGTTTTGAGAGGGATTTGAAAAGTTTCAAAGGGAATGGGAAGAATTGGGATGAAAATTGGAAAATTTTTAAGGGACTTTGAAAAAATTTCAACTGGAATTTTAGCAATTTTGACGTGAAATTGTAAACATGTTGACGTGGATTTGGAAAATTCTAGAGAGAATTTTAAAAGCTTCAAGAGAATTTCCACAGTTTTGAGAGGGATTTGAAAAGTTTCAATGGGAATGGGAAGAATTGGGACGAAAATTGGAAAATTTTTAAGGGACTTTGAAAAAATTTCAACTGGAATTGTAGCAATTTTGACGTGAAATTGTAAACATGTTGAAGTGGATTTTGAAAATTCTAGAGAGAATTTTAAAAGCTTCAACAGAATTTCCACAGTTTTGAGAGGGATTTGAAAAGTTTCAATGGGAATGGGAAGAATTGGGAGGAAAGTTGGAAAATTTTTAAGGGACTTTGAAAAAATTTCAACTGGAATTTTAGCAATTTTGACGTGAAATTGTAAAGATGTGGACATGGATTTTGAAAATTCTAGAGAGAATTTTAAAAGCTTCAAGAGAATTTCCACAGTTTTGAGAGGGATTTGAAAAGTTTCAATGGGAATGGGAAGAATTGGGACGAAAATTGGAAAATTTTTAAGGGACTTTGAAAAAATTTCAACTGGAATTTTAGCAATTTTGACGTGAAATTGTAAACATGTTGAAGTGGATTTTGAAAATTCTAGAGAGAATTTTAAAAGCTTCAACAGAATTTCAACAGTTTTGAGAGGGATTTGAAAAGTTTCAATGGGAATGGGAAGAATTGGGACGAAAATTGGAAAATTTTGAAGGGACTTTGAAAAAATTTCAACTGGAATTTTAGCAATTTTGACATGAAGTTGGAAACATGTGGACATGGATTTTGAAAATTCTAGAGAGAAGTTTCAAACATTCAGTAGGATTTCAACAGTTTTGAGAGGGATTTGAAAAGTTTCAATGGGAATGGGAAGAATTGGGACGAAAATTGGAAAATTTTGAAGGGACTTTGAAAAAATTTCAACTGGAATTTTAGCAATTTTGACGTGAAATTGTAAACCTGTAGACATGGATTTTGAAAATTCTAGAGAGAATTTTAAAAGCTTCAACAGAATTTCAACAGTTTTGAGAGGGATTTGAAAAGTTTCAATGGGAATGGGAAGAATTGGGACGAAAATTGGAAAATTTTTAAGGGACTTTGAAAAAATTTCAACTGGAATGTTAGCAATTTTGACGTGAAATTGTAAACATGTTGAAGTGGATTTTGAAAATTCTAGAGAGAATTTTAAAAGCTTCAAGAGAATTTCCACAGTTTTGAGAGGGATTTGAAAAGTTTCAATGGGAATGGGAAGAATTGGGACGAAAATTGGAAAATTTTTAAGGGACTTTGAAAAAATTTCAACTGGAATTTTAGCAATTTTGACGTGAAATTGTAAACCTGTAGACATGGATTTTGAAAATTCTAGAGAGAATTTTAAAAGCTTCAACAGAATTTCAACAGTTTTGAGAGGGATTTGAAAAGTTTCAATGGGAATGGGAAGAATTGGGACGAAAATTGGAAAATTTTGAAGGGACTTTGAAAAAATTTCAACTGGAATTTTAGCAACTTTGACGTGAAATTGTAAACATGTTGAAGTGGATTTTGAAAATTCTAGAGAGAATTTTAAAAGCCTCAACAGAATTTCAACAGTTTTGAGAGGGATTTGAAAAGTTTCAATGGGAATGGGAAGAATTGGGACGAAAATTGGAAAATTTTTAAGGGACTTTGAAAAAATTTCAACTGGAATTTTAGCAATTTTGACATGAAGTTGGAAACATGTGGACATGGATTTTGAAAATTCTAGAGAGAAGTTTCAAATATTCAATAGGATTTCAACAGTTTTGAGAGGGATTTGAAAAGTTTCAATGGGAATGGGAAGAATTGGGACGAAAACTGGAAAATTTTTAAGGGACTTTGAAAAAAATTCAACTGGAATTTTAGCAATTTTGACGTGAAATTGTAAACATGTTGAAGTGGATTTTGAAAATTCTAGAGAGAATTTTAAAAGTTTCAACAGAATTTCAACAGTTTTGAGAGGGATTTGAAAAGTTTGAATGGGAATGGGAAGAATTGGGACGAAAATTGGAAAATTTTGAAGGGACTTTGAAAAAATTTCAACTGGAATTTTAGCAATTTTGACGTGAAATTGTAAACATGTTGAAGTGGATTTTGAAAATTCTAGAGAGAATTTTAAAAGCTTCAACAGAATTTCCACAGTTTTGAGAGGGATTTGAAAAGTTTCAATGGGAATGGGAAGAATTGGGAGGAAAATTGGAAAATTTTGAAGGGACTTTGAAAAAATTTCAACTGGAATTTTAGCAATTTTGACGTGAAATTGTAAAGATGTGGACATGGATTTTGAAAATTCTAGAGAGAATTTTAAAAGCTTCAAGAGAATTTCCACAGTTTTGAGAGGGATTTGAAAAGTTTCAATGGGAATGGGAAGAATTGGGACGAAAATTGGAAAATTTTTAAGGGACTTTGAAAAAATTTCAACTGGAATTTTAGCAATTTTGACGTGAAATTGTAAACATGTTGAAGTGGATTTTGAAAATTCTAGAGAGAATTTTAACAGCTTCAACAGAATTTCCACAGTTTTGAGAGGGATTTGAAAAGTTTCAATGGGAATGGGAAGAATTGGGAGGAAAATTGGAAAATTTTTAAGGGACTTTGAAAAAATTTCAACTGGAATTTTAGCAATTTTGACGTGAAATTGTAAAGATGTGGACATGGATTTTGAAAATTCTAGAGAGAATTTTAAAAGCTTCAAGAGAATTTCCACAGTTTTGAGAGGGATTTGAAAAGTTTCAATGGGAATGGGAAGAATTGGGACGAAAATTGGAAAATTTTTAAGGGACTTTGAAAAAATTTCAACTGGAATTTTAGCAACTTTGACGTGAAATTGTAAACATGTTGAAGTGGATTTTGAAAATTCTAGAGAGAATTTTAAAAGCTTCAACAGAATTTCAACAGTTTTGAGAGGGATTTGAAAAGTTTCAATGGGAATGGGAAGAATTGGGACGAAAATTGGAACATTTTTAAGGGACTTTGAAAACATTTCAACTAGAATTTTAGCAATTTTGACATGAAGTTGGAAACATGTGGACATGGATTTTGAAAATTCTAGAGAGAAGTTTCAAACATTCAGTAGGATTTCCACAGTTTTGAGAGGGATTTGAAAAGTTTCAATGGGAATGGGAAGAATTGGGACGAAAATTGGAAAATTTTTAAGGGACTTTGAAAAAATTTCAACTGGAATTTTAGCCAATTTTGACGTGAAATTGTAAACCTGTAGACATGGATTTTGAAAATTCTAGAGAGAATTTTAAAAGCTTCAACAGAATTTCAACAGTTTTGAGAGGGATTTGAAAAGTTTCAATGGGAATGGGAAGAATTGGGACAAAAATTGGAAAATTTTTAAGGGACTTTGAAAAAATTTCAACTGGAATTTTAGCAACTTTGACGTGAAATTGTAAACATGTTGAAGTGGATTTGAAAATTCTAGAGAGAAGTTTCAAACATTCAGTAGGATTTCAACAGTTTTGAGAGGGATTTGAAAAGTTTCAATGGGAATGGGAAGAATTGGGACGAAAATTGGAAAATTTTTAAAGGGACTTTGAAAAAATTTCAACTGGAATTTTAGCAATTTTGACGTGAAATTGTAAACCGTAGACATGGATTTTGAAAATTCTAGAGAGAATTTTAAAAGCTTCAACAGAATTTCAACAGTTTTGAGAGGGATTTGAAAAGTTTCAATGGGAATGGGAAGAATTGGGACGAAAATTGGAAAATTTTTAAGGGACTTTGAAAAAATTTCAACTGGAATTTTAGCAACTTTGACGTGAAATTGTAAACATGTTGAAGTGGATTTTGAAAATTCTAGAGAGAATTTTAAAAGCTTCAACAGAATTTCAACAGTTTTGAGAGGGATTTGAAAAGTTTCAATGGGAATGGGAAGAATTGGGACGAAAATTGGAAAATTTTTAAGGGACTTTGAAAAAATTTCAACTGGAATTTTAGCAATTTTGACATGAAGTTGGAAACATGTGGACATGGATTTTGAAAATTCTAGAGAGAAGTTTCAAATATTCAATAGGATTTCAACAGTTTTGAGAGGGATTTGAAAAGTTTCAATGGGAATGGGAAGAATTGGGACGAAAACTGGAAAATTATTAAGGGACTTTGAAAAAAATTCAACTGGAATTTTAGCAATTTTGACGTGAAATTGTAAACATGTTGAAGTGGATTTTGAAAATTCTAGAGAGAATTTTAAAAGCCTCAACAGAATTTCCACAGTTTTGAGAGGGATTTGAAAAGTTTCAATGGGAATGGGAAGAATTGGGACGAAAATTGGAAAATTTTTAAGGGACTTTGAAAAAATTTCAACTGGAATTTTAGCAATTTTGACATGAAGTTGGAAACATGTGGACATGGATTTTGAAAATTCTAGAGAGAAGTTTTAAATATTCAATAGGATTTCAACAGTTTTGAGAGGGATTTGAAAAGTTTCAATGGGAATGGGAAGAATTGGGAGGAAAATTGGAAAATTTTTAAGGGACTTTGAAAAAATTTCAACTGGAATTTTAGCAATTTTGACGTGAAATTGTAAACATGTTGAAGTGCATTTTGAAAATTCTAGAGAGAATTTTAAAAGTTTCAACAGAATTTCAACAGTTTTGAGAGGGATTTGAAAAGTTTCAATGGGAATGGGAAGAATTGGGACGAAAATTGGAAAATTTTGAAGGGACTTTGAAAAAATTTCAACTGGAATTTTAGCAATTTTGACGTGAAATTGTAAACATGTTGAAGTGGATTTTGAAAATTCTAGAGAGAATTTTAAAAGCTTCAACAGAATTTCCACAGTTTTGAGAGGGATTTGAAAAGTTTCAATGGGAATGGGAAGAATTGGGAGGAAAATTGGAAAATTTTTAAGGGACTTTGAAAAAATTTCAACTGGAATTTTAGCAATTTTGACGTGAAATTGTAAAGATGTGGACATGGATTTTGAAAATTCTAGAGAGAATTTTAAAAGCTTCAAGAGAATTTCCACAGTTTTGAGAGGGATTTGAAAAGTTTCAATGGGAATGGGAAGAATTGGGACGAAAATTGGAAAATTTTTAAGGGACTTTGAAAAAATTTCAACTGGAATTTTAGCAATTTTGACGTGAAATTGTAAACATGTTGAAGTGGATTTTGAAAATTCTAGAGAGAATTTTAAAAGCTTCAACAGAATTTCCACAGTTTTGAGAGGGATTTGAAAAGTTTCAATGGGAATGGGAAGAATTGGGAGGAAAATTGGAAAATTTTGAAGGGACTTTGAAAAAATTTCAACTGGAATTTTAGCAATTTTGACGTGAAATTGTAAAGATGTGGACATGGATTTTGAAAATTCTAGAGAGAATTTTAAAAGCTTCAACAGAATTTCCACAGTTTTGAGAGGGATTTGAAAAGTTTCAATGGGAATGGGAAGAATTGGGACGAAAATTGGAAAATTTTTAAGGGACTTTGAAAAAATTTCAACTGGAATTTTAGCAACTTTGACGTGAAATTGTAAACATGTTGAAGTGGATTTTGAAAATTCTAGAGAGAATTTTAAAAGCTTCAACAGAATTTCAACAGTTTTGAGAGGGATTTGAAAAGTTTCAATGGGAATGGGAAGAATTGGGACGAAAATTGGAAAATTTTTAAGGGACTTTGAAAAAATTTCAACTGGAATTTTAGCAATTTTGACATGAAGTTGGAAACATGTGGACATGGATTTTGAAAATTCTAGAGAGAAGTTTCAAACATTCAGTAGGATTTCAACAGTTTTGAGAGGGATTTGAAAAGTTTCAATGGGAATGGGAAGAATTGGGAGGAAAATTGGAAAATTTTTAAGGGACTTTGAAAAAATTTCAACTGGAATTTTAGCAATTTTGACGCGAATTTGTAAACCTGTAGACATGGATTTTGAAAATTCTAGAGAGAATTTTAAAAGCTTCAAGAGAATTTCAACAGTTTTGAGAGGGATTTGAAAAGTTTCAATGGGAATGGGAAGAATTGGGACGAAAATTGGAAAATTTTGAAGGGACTTTGAAAAAATTTCAACTGGAATTTTAGCAACTTTGACGTGAAATTGTAAACATGTTGAAGTGGATTTTGAAAATTCTAGAGAGAATTTTAAAAGCTTCAACAGAATTTCAACAGTTTTGAGAGGGATTTGAAAAGTTTCAATGGGAATGGGAAGAATTGGGACGAAAATTGGAAAATTTTTAAGGGACTTTGAAAAAATTTCAACTGGAATTTTAGCAATTTTGACGTGAAATTCTAAACATGTTGAAGTGGATTTTGAAAATTCTAGAGAGAATTTTAAAAGCTTCAACAGAATTTCAACAGTTTTGAGAGGGATTTGAAAAGTTTCAATGGGAATGGGAAGAATTGGGACGAAAATTGGAAAATTTTGAAGGGACTTTGAAAAAATTTCAACTGGAATTTTAGCAACTTTGACGTGAAATTGTAAACATGTTGAAGTGGATTTTGAAAATTCTAGAGAGAATTTTAAAAGCTTCAACAGAATTTCAACAGTTTTGAGAGGGATTTGAAAAGTTTCAATGGGAATGGGAAGAATTGGGAGGAAAATTGGAAAATTTTTAAGGGACTTTGAATAATTTCAACTGGAATTTTAGCAATTTTGACATGAAGTTGGAAACATGTGGACATGGATTTTGAAAATTCTAGAGAGAATTTTAAAAGCTTCAACAGAATTTCAACAGTTTTGAGAGGGATTTGAAAAGTTTCAATGGGAATGGGAAGAATTGGGACGAAAATTGGAAAATTTTGAAGGGACTTTGAAAAAATTTCAACTGGAATTTTAGCAACTTTGACGTGAAATTGTAAACATGTTGAAGTGGATTTTGAAAATTCTAGAGAGAATTTTAAAAGCCTCAACAGAATTTCAACAGTTTTGAGAGGGATTTGAAAAGTTTCAATGGGAATGGGAAGAATTGGGATGAAAATTGGAAAATTTTTAAGGGACTTTGAAAAAATTTCAACTGGAATTTTAGCAATTTTGACATGAAATTGTAAACATGTTGATGTGGATTTTGAAAATTCTAGAGAGAATTTTAAAAGCTTCAAGAGAATTTCCACAGTTTTGAGAGGGATTTGAAAAGTTTCAATGGGAATGGGAAGAATTGGGACGAAAATTGGAAAATTTTTAAGGGACTTTGAAAAAATTTCAACTGGAATTTTAGCAATTTTGACGTGAAATTGTAAACATGTTGAAGTGGATTTTGAAAATTCTAGAGAGAATTTTAAAAGCTTCAACAGAATTTCAACAGTTTTGAGAGGGATTTGAAAAGTTTGAATGGGAATGGGAAGAATTGGGACGAAAACTGGAAAATTTTTAAGGGACTTTGAAAAAATTTCAACTGGAATTTTAGCAATTTTGACGTGAAATTGTAAACATGTTGAAGTGGATTTTGAAAATTCTAGAGAGAATTTTAAAAGCCTCAACAGAATTTCAACAGTTTTGAGAGGGATTTGAAAAGTTTCAATGGGAATGGGAAGAATTGGGACGAAAATTGGAAAATTTTGAAGGGACTTTGAAAAAATTTCAACTGGAATTTTAGCAATTTTGACGTGAAATTGTAAACATGTTGAAGTGGATTTTGAAAATTCTAGAGAGAATTTTAAAAGCTTCAACAGAATTTCAACAGTTTTGAGAGGGATTTGAAAAGTTTCAATGGGAATGGGAAGAATTGGGACGAAAATTGGAAAATTTTGAAGGGACTTTGAAAAAATTTCAACTGGAATTTAAGCAATTTTGACATGAAGTTGGAAACATGTGGACATGGATTTTGAAAATTCTAGAGAGAAGTTTCAAACATTCAATAGGATTTCAACAGTTTTGAGAGGGATTTGAAAAGTTTCAATGGGAATGGGAAGAATTGGGACGAAAATTGGAAAATTTTTAAGGGACTTTGAAAAAATTTCAACTGGAATTTTAGCAATTTTGACGTGAAATTGTAAACATGTGGACATGGATTTTGAAAATTCTAGAGAGAATTTTAAAAGCTTCAACAGAATTTCAACAGTTTTGAGAGGGATTTGAAAAGTTTCAATGGGAATGGGAAGAATTGGGACGAAAATTGGAAAATTTTTAAGGGACTTTGAAAAAATTTCAACTGGAATTTTAGCAATTTTGACGTGAAATTGTAAACATGTGGACATGGATTTTGAAAATTCTAGAGAGAATTTTAAAAGCTTCAACAGAATTTCAACAGTTTTGAGAGGGATTTGAAAAGTTTCAAAGGGAATGGGAAGAATTGGGACGAAAATTGGAAAATTTTTAAGGGACTTTGAAAAAATTTCAACTGGAATTTTAGCAATTTTGACGTGAAATTGTAAACATGTTGACGTGGATTTGGAAAATTCTAGAGAGAATTTTAAAAGCTTCAAGAGAATTTCCACAGTTTTGAGAGGGATTTGAAAAGTTTCAATGGGAATGGGAAGAATTGGGACGAAAATTGGAAAATTTTTAAGGGACTTTGAAAAAATTTCAACTGGAATTTTAGCAATTTTGACGTGAAATTGTAAACATGTTGAAGTGGATTTTGAAAATTCTAGAGAGAATTTTAAAAGCTTCAACAGAATTTCAACAGTTTTGAGAGGGATTTGAAAAGTTTCAATGGGAATGGGAAGAATTGGGACGAAAATTGGAAAATTTTTAAGGGACTTTGAAAAAATTTCAACTGGAATTTTAGCAATTTTGACATGAAGTTGGAAACATGTGGACATGGATTTTGAAAATTCTAGAGAGAAGTTTCAAACATTCAGTAGGATTTCAACAGTTTTGAGAGGGATTTGAAAAGTTTCAATGGGAATGGGAAGAATTGGGACGAAAATTGGAAAATTTTGAAGGGACTTTGAAAAAATTTCAACTGGAATTTTAGCAATTTTGACGTGAAATTGTAAACCTGTAGACATGGATTTTGAAAATTCTAGAGAGAATTTTAAAAGCTTCAACAGAATTTCAACAGTTTTGAGAGGGATTTGAAAAGTTTCAATGGGAATGGGAAGAATTGGGACGAAAATTGGAAAATTTTTAAGGGACTTTGAAAAAATTTCAACTGGAATGTTAGCAATTTTGACGTGAAATTGTAAACATGTTGAAGTGGATTTTGAAAATTCTAGAGAGAATTTTAAAAGCTTCAAGAGAATTTCCACAGTTTTGAGAGGGATTTGAAAAGTTTCAATGGGAATGGGAAGAATTGGGACGAAAATTGGAAAATTTTTAAGGGACTTTGAAAAAATTTCAACTGGAATTTTAGCAATTTTGACGTGAAATTGTAAACCTGTAGACATGGATTTTGAAAATTCTAGAGAGAATTTTAAAAGCTTCAACAGAATTTCAACAGTTTTGAGAGGGATTTGAAAAGTTTCAATGGGAATGGGAAGAATTGGGACGAAAATTGGAAAATTTTGAAGGGACTTTGAAAAAATTTCAACTGGAATTTTAGCAACTTTGACGTGAAATTGTAAACATGTTGAAGTGGATTTTGAAAATTCTAGAGAGAATTTTAAAAGCTTCAACAGAATTTCAACAGTTTTGAGAGGGATTTGAAAAGTTTCAATGGGAATGGGAAGAATTGGGACGAAAATTGGAAAATTTTTAAGGGACTTTGAAAAAATTTCAACTGGAATTTTAGCAATTTTGACATGAAGTTGGAAACATGTGGACATGGATTTTGAAAATTCTAGAGAGAAGTTTCAAATATTCAATAGGATTTCAACAGTTTTGAGAGGGATTTGAAAAGTTTCAATGGGAATGGGAAGAATTGGGACGAAAACTGGAAAATTTTTAAGGGACTTTGAAAAAAATTCAACTGGAATTTTAGCAATTTTGACGTGAAATTGTAAACATGTTGAAGTGGATTTTGAAAATTCTAGAGAGAATTTTAAAAGCTTCAAGAGAATTTCCACAGTTTTGAGAGGGATTTGAAAAGTTTCAATGGGAATGGGAAGAATTGGGACGAAAATTGGAAAATTTTTAAGGGACTTTGAAAAAATTTCAACTGGAATTTTAGCAATTTTGACGTGAAATTGTAAACATGTTGAAGTGGATTTTGAAAATTCTAGAGAGAATTTTAAAAGCTTCAACAGAATTTCAACAGTTTTGAGAGGGATTTGAAAAGTTTCAATGGGAATGGGAAGAATTGGGACGAAAATTGGAAAATTTTGAAGGGACTTTGAAAAAATTTCAACTGGAATTTTAGCAATTTTGACATGAAGTTGGAAACATGTGGACATGGATTTTGAAAATTCTAGAGAGAAGTTTCAAACATTCAGTAGGATTTCAACAGTTTTGAGAGGGATTTGAAAAGTTTCAATGGGAATGGGAAGAATTGGGACGAAAATTGGAAAATTTTGAAGGGACTTTGAAAAAATTTCAACTGGAATTTTAGCAATTTTGACATGAAGTTGGAAACATGTGGACATGGATTTTGAAAATTCTAGAGAGAAGTTTCAAATATTCAATAGGATTTCAACAGTTTTGAGAGGGATTTGAAAAGTTTCAATGGGAATGGGAAGAATTGGGACGAAAACTGGAAAATTTTTAAGGGACTTTGAAAAAAATTCAACTGGAATTTTAGCAATTTTGACGTGAAATTGTAAACATGTTGACGTGGATTTGGAAAATTCTAGAGAGAATTTTAAAAGCTTCAAGAGAATTTCCACAGTTTTGAGAGGGATTTGAAAAGTTTCAATGGGAATGGGAAGAATTGGGACGAAAATTGGAAAATTTTTAAGGGACTTTGAAAAAATTTCAACTGGAATTTTAGCAATTTTGACGTGAAATTGTAAACATGTTGAAGTGGATTTTGAAAATTCTAGAGAGAATTTTAAAAGCTTCAACAGAATTTCAACAGTTTTGAGAGGGATTTGAAAAGTTTCAATGGGAATGGGAAGAATTGGGACGAAAATTGGAAAATTTTGAAGGGACTTTGAAAAAATTTCAACTGGAATTTTAGCAATTTTGACATGAAGTTGGAAACATGTGGACATGGATTTGAAAATTCTAGAGAGAAGTTTCAAACATTCAGTAGGATTTCAACAGTTTTGAGAGGGATTTGAAAAGTTTCAATGGGAATGGGAAGAATTGGGACGAAAATTGGAAAATTTTGAAGGGACTTTGAAAAAATTTCAACTGGAATTTTAGCAATTTTGACGTGAAATTGTAAACCTGTAGACATGGATTTTGAAAATTCTAGAGAGAATTTTAAAAGCTTCAACAGAATTTCAACAGTTTTGAGAGGGATTTGAAAAGTTTCAATGGGAATGGGAAGAATTGGGACGAAAATTGGAAAATTTTTAAGGGACTTTGAAAAAATTTCAACTGGAATGTTAGCAATTTTGACGTGAAATTGTAAACATGTTGAAGTGGATTTTGAAAATTCTAGAGAGAATTTTAAAAGCTTCAACAGAATTTCCACAGTTTTGAGAGGGATTTGAAAAGTTTCAATGGGAATGGGAAGAATTGGGACGAAAATTGGAAAATTTTTAAGGGACTTTGAAAAAATTTCAACTGGAATTTTAGCAATTTTGACGTGAAATTGTAAACCTGTAGACATGGATTTTGAAAATTCTAGAGAGAATTTTAAAAGCTTCAACAGAATTTCAACAGTTTTGAGAGGGATTTGAAAAGTTTCAATGGGAATGGGAAGAATTGGGACGAAAATTGGAAAATTTTGAAGGGACTTTGAAAAAATTTCAACTGGAATTTTAGCAACTTTGACGTGAAATTGTAAACATGTTGAAGTGGATTTTGAAAATTCTAGAGAGAATTTTAAAAGCTTCAACAGAATTTCAACAGTTTTGAGAGGGATTTGAAAAGTTTCAATGGGAATGGGAAGAATTGGGACGAAAATTGGAAAATTTTTAAGGGACTTTGAAAAAATTTCAACTGGAATTTTAGCAATTTTGACATGAAGTTGGAAACATGTGGACATGGATTTTGAAAATTCTAGAGAGAAGTTTCAAATATTCAATAGGATTTCAACAGTTTTGAGAGGGATTTGAAAAGTTTCAATGGGAATGGGAAGAATTGGGACGAAAACTGGAAAATTTTTAAGGGACTTTGAAAAAAATTCAACTGGAATTTTAGCAATTTTGACGTGAAATTGTAAACATGTTGAAGTGGATTTTGAAAATTCTAGAGAGAATTTTAAAAGCCTCAACAGAATTTCAA
>NW_028115887.1:0-39493 GCF_964273445.1 Streptopelia decaocto
AGTTGGAATTTTTTCAAAGTCCCTTAAAAATTTTCCAATTTTTGTCCCAATTCTTCCCATTCCCATTGAAACTTTTCAAATCCCTCTCAAAATTGTTGAAATTCTGTTGAAGCTTTTAAAATTCTCTCTAGAATTTTCAAAATCCATGTCCACATGTTTACAATTTCACATAAAAAAATGGCTAAAATTCCAGTTGAAATTTTTTCAAAGTCCCTTAAAAATTTTCCAATTTTTGTCCCAATTCTTCCCATTCCCATTGAAACTTTTCAAATCCCTCTCAAAATTGTTGAAATTCTCTTGAAGCTTTTAAAATTCTCTCTAGAATTTTCAAAATACATGTCCACATGTTTACAATTTCACATAAAAAAATGGCTAAAATTCCAGTTGAAATTTTTTCAAAGTCCCTTAAAAATTTTCCAATTTTTGTCCCAATTCTTCCCATTCCCATTGAAACTTTTCAAATCCCTCTCAAAATTGTTGAAATTCTGTTGAAGCTTTTAAAATTCTCTCTAGAATTTTCAAAATCCATGGCCACATGTTTACAATTTCACATAAAAAAATGGCTAAAATTCCAGTTGAAATTTTTTCAAAGTCCCTTAAAAATTTTCCAATTTTTGTCCCAATTCTTCCCATTCCCATTGAAACTTTTCAAATCCCTCTCAAAATTGTTGAAATTCTGTTGAAGCTTTTAAAATTCTCTCTAGAATTTTCAAAATCCGTGGCCACATGTTTACAATTTCACGTAACAAAATGGCTAAAATTCCAGTTGAAATTTTTTCAAAGTCCTTAAAAATTTTCCAATTTTTGTCCCAATTCTTCCCATTCCCATTGAAACTTTTCAAATCCCTCTCAAAATTGTTGAAATTCTCTTGAAGCTTTTAAAATTCTCTCTAGAATTTTCAAAATCCATGGCCACATGTTTACAATTTCACGTAAAAAATGGCTAAAATTCCAGTTGAAATTTTTTCAAAGTCCCTTAAAAATTTTCCAATTTTTGTCCCAATTCTTCCCATTCCCATTGAAACTTTTCAAATCCCTCTCAAAATTGTTGAAATTCTGTTGAAGCTTTTAAAATTCTCTCTAGAATTTTCAAATCCATGTCCACATGTTTACAATTTCACATAAAAAATTGCTAAAATTCCAGTTGAAATTTTTTCAAAGTCCCTTAAAAATTTTCCAATTTTTGTCCCAATTCTTCCCATTCCCATTGAAACTTTTCAAATCCCTCTCAAAATTGTTGAAATTCTGTTGAAGCTTTTAAAATTCTCTCTAGAATTTTCAAAATCCATGGCCACATGTTTACAATTTCACTTAACAAAATGGCTAAAATTCCAGTTGAAATTTTTTCAAAGTCCCTT
The DNA here is from genome assembly GCF_964273445.1 of Streptopelia decaocto. Classification (NCBI taxonomy): domain Eukaryota; kingdom Metazoa; phylum Chordata; class Aves; order Columbiformes; family Columbidae; genus Streptopelia; species Streptopelia decaocto. The sequence goes on from NW_028115887.1 coordinate 1,359, forward strand.
AAAAATTTTCCAATTTTTGTCCCAATTCTTCCCATTCCCATTGAAACTTTTCAAATCCCTCTCAAAATTGTTGAAATTCTGTTGAAGCTTTTAAAATTCTCTCTAGAATTTTCAAAATACATGTCCACATATTTAAAATTTCACATAAAAAAATAGCTAAAATTCCAGTTGAAATTTTTTCAAAGTCCCTTAAAAATTTTCCAATTTTTGTCCCAATTCTTCCCATTCCCATTGAAACTTTTCAAATCCCTCTCAAAATTGTTGAAATTCTCTTGAAGCTTTTAAAATTCTCTCTAGAATTTTCAAAATCCATGTCCACATGTTTACAATTTCACGTAAAAAAATGGCTAAAATTCCAGTTGAAATTTTTTTCAAAGTCCCTTAAAAATTTTCCAATTTTTGTCCCAATTCTTCCCATTCCCATTGAAACTTTTCAAATCCCTCTCAAAATTGTTGAAATTCTCTTGAAGCTTTAAAATTCTCTCTAGAATTTTCAAAATCCATGGCCACATGTTTACAATTTCACATAAAAAATTGCTAAAATTCCAGTTGAAATTTTTTCAAAGTCCCTTAAAATTTCCAATTTTTGTCCCAATTCTTCCCATTCCCATTGAAACTTTTCAAATCCCTCTCAAAATTGTTGAAATTCTCTTGAAGCTTTTAAAATTCTCTCTAGAATTTTCAAAAATCCATGGCCACATGTTTACAATTTCACGTCAAAAAATGGCTAAAATTCCAGTTGAAATTTTTTCAAAGTCCCTTAAAAATTTTCCAATTTTTGTCCCAATTCTTCCCATTCCCATTGAAACTTTTCAAATCCCTCTCAAAATTGTTGAAATTCTCTTGAAGCTTTTAAAATTCTCTCTAGAATTTTCAAAATCCATGGCCACATGTTTACAATTTCACGTCAAAAATGGCTAAAATTCCAGTTGAAATTTTTTCAAAGTCCCTTAAAAATTTTCCAATTTTTGTCCCAATTCTTCCCATTCCCATTGAAACTTTTCAAATCCCTCTCAAAATTGTTGAAATTCTCTTGAAGCTTTTAAAATTCTCTCTAGAATTTTCAAAATCCATGGCCACATGTTTACAATTTCACATAAAAAAATGGCTAAAATTCCAGTTGAAATTTTTTCAAAGTCCCTTAAAAATTTTCCAATTTTTGTCCCAATTCTTCCCATTCCCATTGAAACTTTTCAAATCCCTCTCAAAATTGTTGAAATTCTGTTGAAGCTTTTAAAATTCTCTCTAGAATTTTCAAAATCCATGTCCACATGTTTACAATTTCACGTCAAAAAAATGGCTAAAATCCAGTTGAAATTTTTTCAAAGTCCCTTAAAAATTTTCCAATTTTTGTCCCAATTCTTCCCATTCCCATTGAAACTTTTCAAATCCCTCTCAAAATTGTTGAAATTCTGTTGAAAGCTTTTAAAATTCTCTCTAGAATTTTCAAAATCCATGTCCACATGTTTACAATTTCACATAAAAAAATGGCTAAAATTCCAGTTGAATTTTTTCAAAGTCCTTAAAAATTTTCCAATTTTTGTCCCAATTCTTCCCATTCCCATTGAAACTTTTCAAATCCCTCTCAAAATTGTTGAAATTCTGTTGAAGCTTTTAAAATTCTCTCTAGAATTTTCAAAATCCATGGCCACATGTTTACAATTTCACGTCAAAAAATGGCTAAAATTCCAGTTGAAATTTTTTCAAAGTCCCTTAAAAATTTTCCAATTTTTGTCCCAATTCTTCCCATTCCCATTGAAACTTTTCAAATCCCTCTCAAAATTGTTGAAATTCTGTTGAAGCTTTTAAAATTCTCTCTAGAATTTTCAAAATCCATGGCCACATGTTTACAATTTCACATAAAAAAATGGCTAAAATTCCAGTTGAAATTTTTTCAAAGTCCCTTAAAAATTTTCCAATTTTTGTCCCAATTCTTCCCATTCCCATTGAAACTTTTCAAATCCCTCTCAAAATTGTAGAAATTCTGTTGAAGCTTTTAAAATTCTCTCTAGAATTTTCAAATCCATGGCCACATGTTTACAATTTCACATAAAAAAATGGCTAAAATTCCAGTTGAAATTTTTTCAAAGTCCCTTAAAAATTTTCCAATTTTTGTCCCAATTCTTCCATTCCCATTGAAACTTTTCAAATCGCTCTCAAAATTGTTGAAATTCTCTTGAAGCTTTTAAAATTCTCTCTAGAATTTTCAAAATCCATGGCCACATGTTTACAATTTCACGTCAAAAAATGGCTAAAATTCCAGTTGAAATTTTTTCAAAGTCCCTTAAAAATTTTCCAATTTTTGTCCCAATTCTTCCCATTCCCATTGAAACTTTTCAAATCCCTCTCAAAATTGTTGAAATTCTCTTGAAGCTTTTAAAATTCTCTCTAGAATTTTCAAAAATCCATGGCCACATGTTTACAATTTCACATAAAAAAAATGGCTAAAATTCCAGTTGAAATTTTTTCAAAGTCCCTTAAAAATTTTCCAATTTTTGTCCAAATTCTTCCCATTCCCATTGAAACTTTTCAAATCCCTCTCAAAATTGTTGAAATTCTGTTGAAGCTTTTAAAATTCTCTCTAGAATTTTAAAATCCATGTCCACATGTTTACAATTTCAACATAAAAAAATGGCTAAAATTCCAGTTGAAATTTTTTCAAAGTCCCTTAAAAATTTTCCAATTTTTTGTCCCAATTCTTCCCATTCCCATTGAAACTTTTCAAATCCCTCTCAAAATTGTTGAAATTCTGTTGAAGCTTTTAAAATTCTCTCTAGAATTTTCAAAATCCGTGGCCACATGTTTACAATTTCACGTAACAAAATGGCTAAAATTCCAGTTGAAATTTTTTCAAAGTCCCTTAAAAATTTTCCAATTTTTGTCCCAATTCTTCCCATTCCCATTGAAACTTTTCAAATCCCTCTCAAAATTGTTGAAATTCTGTTGAAGCTTTTAAAATTCTCTCTAGAATTTTCAAAATCCATGGCCACATGTTACAATTTCACGTCAAAAAATTGCTAAAATTCCAGTTGAAATTTTTTCAAAGTCCCTTAAAAATTTTCCAATTTTTGTCCCAATTCTTCCCATTCCCATTGAAACTTTTCAAATCCCTCTCAAAATTGTTGAAATTCTGTTGAAGCTTTTAAAATTCTCTCTAGAATTTTCAAAATCCATGTCCACATGTTTACAATTTCACGTCAAAAAATGGCTAAATTCCAGTTGAAATTTTTTCAAAGTCCCTTAAAAATTTTCCAATTTCTGTCCCAATTCTTCCCATTCCCATTGAAACTTTTCAAATCCTCTCAAAATTGTTGAAATTCTGTTGAAGCTTTTAAAATTCTCTCTAGAAATTTTCAAAATCCATGTCCACATGTTTACATTTTCACATAAAAAAATGGCTAAAATTCCAGTTGAAATTTTTTCAAAGTCCCTTAAAAATTTTCCAATTTTTGTCCCAATTCTTCCCATTCCCATTGAAACTTTTCAAATCCCTCTCAAAATTGTGAAATTCTCTTGAAGCTTTAAAATTCTCTCTAGAATTTTCAAAATCCATGTCCACATGTTTACAATTTCACGTAAAAAAATGGCTAAAATTCCAGTTGAAATTTTTTCAAAGTCCCTTAAAAATTTTCCAATTTTTGTCCCAATTCTTCCCATTCCCATTGAAACTTTTCAAATCCCTCTCAAATTGTTGAAATTCTCTTGAAGCTTTTAAAATTCTCTCTAGAATTTTCAAAATCCATGGCCACATGTTTACAATTTCACGTCAAAAAAATGGCTAAAATTCCAGTTGAAATTTTTTCAAAGTCCCTTAAAAATTTTCCAATTTTTGTCCCAATTCTTCCCATTCCCATTGAAACTTTTCAAATCCCTCTCAAAATTGTTGAAATTCTCTTGAAGCTTTTAAAATTCTCTCTAGAATTTTCAAAATCCATGTCCACATGTTTACAATTTCAACATAAAAAAATGGCTAAAATTCCAGTTGAAATTTTTTCAAAGTCCCTTAAAAATTTTCCAATTTTTGTCCCAATTCTTCCCATTCCCATTGAAACTTTTCAAATCCCTCTCAAAATTGTTGAAATTCTCTTGAAGCTTTTAAAATTCTCTCTAGAATTTTCAAAATCCATGGCCACATGTTTACAATTTCACATAAAAAATGGCTAAAATTCCAGTTGAAATTTTTTCAAAGTCCCTTAAAAATTTTCCAATTTTTGTCCCAATTCTTCCCATTCCCATTGAAACTTTTCAAATCCCTCTCAAAATTGTTGAAATTCTGTTGAAGCTTTTAAAATTCTCTCTAGAATTTTCAAATCCATGTCCACATGTTTACAATTTCACGTCAAAAAATGGCTAAAATTCAGTTGAAATTTTTCAAAGTCCCTTAAAAATTTTCCAATTTTTGTCCCAATTCTTCCCATTCCCATTGAAACTTTTCAAATCCCTCTCAAAATTGTTGAAATTCTGTTGAAGCTTTTAAAATTCTCTCTAGAATTTTCAAAATCCGTGGCCACATGTTTACAATTTCACGTAACAAAATGGCTAAAATTCCAGTTGAAATTTTTTCAAAGTCCCTTAAAAATTTTCCAATTTTTGTCCCAATTCTTCCCATTCCCATTGAAACTTTTCAAATCCCTCTCAAAATTGTTGAAATTCTCTTGAAGCTTTTAAAATTCTCTCTAGAATTTTCAAAATCCATGGCCACATGTTTACAATTTTCACGTAAAAAATGGCTAAAATTCCAGTTGAAATTTTTTTCAAAGTCCCTTAAAAATTTTCCATTTTTGTCCCAATTCTTCCCATTCCCATTGAAACTTTTCAAATCCCTCTCAAAATTGTTGAAATTCTGTTGAAGCTTTTAAAATTCTCTCTAGAATTTTCAAAATCCATGTCCACATGTTTACAATTTCACATAAAAAAATTGCTAAAATTCCAGTTGAAATTTTTTCAAAGTCCCTTAAAAATTTTCCAATTTTTGTCCCAATTCTTCCCATTCCCATTGAAACTTTTCAAATCCCTCTCAAAATTGTTGAAATTCTGTTGAAGCTTTAAAATTCTCTCTAGAATTTTCAAAATCCATGGCCACATGTTTACAATTTCACTTAACAAATGGCTAAAATTCCAGTTGAAATTTTTCAAAGTCCCTTAAAATTTTCCAATTTTTGTCCAATTCTTCCCATTCCCATTGAAACTTTTCAAATCCCTCTCAAAATTGTTGAAATTCTGTTGAAGCTTTTAAAATTCTCTCTAGAATTTTCAAAATACATGTCCACATATTTAAAATTTCACATAAAAAAATAGCTAAAATTCCAGTTGAAATTTTTTCAAAGTCCCTTAAAAATTTTCCAATTTTTGTCCCAATTCTTCCCATTCCCATTGAAACTTTTCAAATCCCTCTCAAAATTGTTGAAATTCTCTTGAAGCTTTTAAAATTCTCTCTAGAATTTTCAAAATCCATGTCCACATGTTTACAATTTCACGTAAAAAAATGGCTAAAATTCCAGTTGAAATTTTTTCAAAGTCCCTTAAAAATTTTCCAATTTTTGTCCCAATTCTTCCCATTCCCATTGAAACTTTTCAAATCCCTCTCAAAATTGTTGAAATTCTCTTGAAGCTTTTAAAATTCTCTCTAGAATTTTCAAAATCCATGGCCACATGTTTACAATTTCACATAAAAAAATTGCTAAAATTCCAGTTGAAATTTTTTCAAAGTCCCTTAAAAATTTTCCAATTTTTGTCCCAATTCTTCCCATTCCCATTGAAACTTTTCAAATCCCTCTCAAAATTGTTGAAATTTCTCTTGAAGCTTTTAAAATTCTCTCTAGAATTTTCAAAATCCATGTCCACATGTTTACATTTTCACATAAAAAAATGGCTAAAATTCCAGTTGAAATTTTTTCAAAGTCCCTTAAAAATTTTCCAATTTTTGTCCCAATTCTTCCCATTCCCATTGAAACTTTTCAAATCCCTCTCAAAATTGTTGAAATTCTCTTGAAGCTTTTAAAATTCTCTCTAGAATTTTCAAAATCCATGGCCACATGTTTACAATTTCACATAAAAAAATGGCTAAAATTCCAGTTGAAATTTTTCAAAGTCCCTTAAAAATTTTCCAATTTTTGTCCCAATTCTTCCCATTCCCATTGAAACTTTTCAAATCCCTCTCAAAATTGTTGAAATTCTCTTGAAGCTTTTAAAATTCTCTCTAGAATTTTCAAAATCCATGGCCACATGTTTACAATTTCACGTCAAAAAATGGCTAAAATTCCAGTTGAAATTTTTTCAAAGTCCCTTAAAAATTTTCCAATTTTTGTCCCAATTCTTCCCATTCCCATTGAAACTTTTCAAATCCCTCTCAAAATTGTTGAAATTCTGTTGAAGCTTTAAAATTCTCTCTAGAATTTTCAAAATCCGTGGCCACATGTTTACAATTTCACGTAACAAAATGGCTAAAATTCCAGTTGAAATTTTTTCAAAGTCCCTTAAAAATTTTCCAATTTTTGTCCCAATTCTTCCCATTCCCATTGAAACTTTTCAAATCCCTCTCAAAATTGTTGAAATTCTCTTGAAGCTTTTAAAATTCTCTCTAGAATTTTCAAAATCCATGGCCACATGTTTACAATTTCACGTAAAAAATGGCTAAAATCCAGTTGAAATTTTTTCAAAGCCCTTAAAAAATTTTCCAATTTTTGTCCCAATTCTTCCCATTCCCATTGAAACTTTTCAAATCCCTCTCAAAATTGTTGAAATTCTGTTGAAGCTTTTAAAATTCTCTCTAGAATTTTCAAAATCCATGTCCACATGTTTACAATTTCACATAAAAAAATTGCTAAAATTCCAGTTGAAATTTTTCAAAGTCCCTTAAAAATTTCCAATTTTTGTCCCAATTCTTCCCATTCCCATTGAAACTTTTCAAATCCCTCTCAAAATTGTTGAAATTCTGTTGAAGCTTTTAAAATTCTCTCTAGAATTTTCAAAATCCATGGCCACATGTTTACAATTTCACTTAACAAAATGGCTAAAATTCCAGTTGAAATTTTTTCAAAGTCCCTTAAAAATTTTCCAATTTTTGTCCCAATTCTTCCCATTCCCATTGAAACTTTTCAAATCCCTCTCAAAATTGTTGAAATTCTGTTGAAGCTTTTAAAATTCTCTCTAGAATTTTCAAAATACATGTCACATATTTAAAATTTCACATAAAAAATAGCTAAAATTCCAGTTGAAATTTTTCAAAGTCCCTTAAAAATTTTCCAATTTTTGTCCCAATTCTTCCCATTCCCATTTGAAAACTTTTCAAATCCCTCTCAAAATTGTTGAAATTCTCTTGAAGCTTTTAAAATTCTCTCTAGAATTTTCAAAATCCATGTCCACATGTTTACAATTTCACGTAAAAAAATGGCTAAAATTCCAGTTGAAATTTTTTCAAAGTCCCTTAAAAATTTTCAATTTTTGTCCCAAATTCTTCCCATTCCCATTGAAACTTTCAAATCCCTCTCAAAATTGTTGAAAATCTCTTGAAGCTTTTAAAATTCTCTCTAGAATTTTCAAAATCCATGGCCACATGTTTACAATTTCACATAAAAAAATTGCTAAATTCCAGTTGAAATTTTTTCAAAGTCCCTTAAAAATTTTCCAATTTTTGTCCCAATTCTTCCCATTCCATTGAAACTTTTCAAATCCTCTCAAAATTGTTGAAATTCTCTTGAAGCTTTTAAAATTCTCTCTAGAATTTTCAAAATCCATGTCCACATGTTTACATTTTCACATAAAAAAATGGCTAAAATTCCAGTTGAAATTTTTTCAAAGTCCCTTAAAAATTTTCCAATTTTTGTCCCAATTCTTCCCATTCCCATTGAAACTTTTCAAATCCCTCTCAAAATTGTTGAAATTCTCTTGAAGCTTTTAAAATTCTCTCTAGAATTTTCAAAATCCATGGCCACATGTTTACAATTTCACGTCAAAAATGGCTAAAATTCCAGTTGAAATTTTTTCAAAGTCCCTTAAAAATTTTCCAATTTTTGTCCCAATTCTTCCCATTCCCATTGAAACTTTTCAAATCCCTCTCAAAATTGTTGAAATTCTCTTGAAGCTTTTAAAATTCTCTCTAGAATTTTCAAAATCCATGGCCACATGTTTACAATTTCACATAAAAAAATGGCTAAAATTCCAGTTGAAATTTTTTCAAAGTCCCTTAAAAATTTTCCAATTTTTGTCCCAATTCTTCCCATTCCCATTGAAACTTTTCAAATCCCTCTCAAAATTGTTGAAATTCTGTTGAAGCTTTTAAAATTCTCTCTAGAATTTTCAAAATCCATGTCCACATGTTTACAATTTCACGTCAAAAAATGGCTAAAATTCCAGTTGAAATTTTTTCAAAGTCCCTTAAAAATTTTCCAATTTTTGTCCCAATTCTTCCCATTCCCATTGAAACTTTTCAAATCCCTCTCAAAATTGTTGAAATTCTGTTGAAGCTTTTAAAATTCTCTCTAGAATTTTCAAAATCCATGTCCACATGTTTACAATTTCACATAAAAAAATGGCTAAAATTCCAGTTGAAATTTTTTCAAAGTCCCTTAAAAATTTTCCAATTTTTGTCCCAATTCTTCCCATTCCCATTGAAACTTTTCAAATCCCTCTCAAAATTGTTGAAATTCTGTTGAAGCTTTTAAAATTCTCTCTAGAATTTTCAAAATCCATGGCCACATGTTTACAATTTCACATAAAAAAATTGCTAAAATTCCAGTTGAAATTTTTTCAAAGTCCCTTAAAAATTTCCAATTTTTGTCCCAATTCTTCCCATTCCCATTGAAACTTTTCAAATCCCTCTCAAAATTGTTGAAATTCTGTTGAAGCTTTTAAAATTCTCTCTAGAATTTTCAAAATCCATGGCCACATGTTTACAATTTCACATAAAAAAATGGCTAAAATTCCAGTTGAAATTTTTTCAAAGTCCCTTAAAAATTTTCCAATTTTTGTCCCAATTCTTCCCATTCCCATTGAAACTTTTCAAATCCCTCTCAAAATTGTAGAAATTCTGTTGAAGCTTTTAAAATTCTCTCTAGAATTTTCAAAATCCATGGCCACATGTTTACAATTTCACATAAAAAAATGGCTAAAATTCCAGTTGAAATTTTTTCAAAGTCCCTTAAAAATTTTCCAATTTTTGTCCCAATTCTTCCCATTCCCATTGAAACTTTTCAAATCGCTCTCAAAATTGTTGAAATTCTCTTGAAGCTTTTAAAATTCTCTCTAGAATTTTCAAAATCCATGGCCACATGTTTACAATTTCACGTCAAAAAATGGCTAAAATTCCAGTTGAAATTTTTTCAAAGTCCCTTAAAAATTTTCCAATTTTTGTCCCAATTCTTCCCATTCCCATTGAAACTTTTCAAATCCCTCTCAAAATTGTTGAAATTCTCTTGAAGCTTTTAAAATTCTCTCTAGAATTTTCAAAATCCATGGCCACATGTTTACAATTTCACGTCAAAAAATGGCTAAAATTCCAGTTGAAATTTTTTCAAAGTCCCTTAAAAATTTTCCAATTTTTGTCCCAATTCTTCCCATTCCCATTGAAACTTTTCAAATCCCTCTCAAAATTGTTGAAATTCTCTTGAAGCTTTTAAAATTCTCTCTAGAATTTTCAAAATCCATGGCCACATGTTTACAATTTCACATAAAAAAATGGCTAAAATTCCAGTTGAAATTTTTTCAAAGTCCCTTAAAAATTTTCCAATTTTTGTCCCAATTCTTCCCATTCCCATTGAAACTTTTCAAATCCCTCTCAAAATTGTTGAAATTCTGTTGAAGCTTTTAAAATTCTCTCTAGAATTTTTAAAATCCATGTCCACATGTTTACAATTTCAACATAAAAAAATGGCTAAAATTCCAGTTGAAATTTTTTCAAAGTCCCTTAAAAATTTTCCAATTTTTGTCCCAATTCTTCCCATTCCCATTGAAACTTTTCAAATCCCTCTCAAAATTGTTGAAATTCTGTTGAAGCTTTTAAAATTCTCTCTAGAATTTTCAAAATCCGTGGCCACATGTTTACAATTTCACGTAACAAAATGGCTAAAATTCCAGTTGAAATTTTTTCAAAGTCCCTTAAAAATTTTCCAATTTTTGTCCCAATTCTTCCCATTCCCATTGAAACTTTTCAAATCCCTCTCAAAATTGTTGAAATTCTGTTGAAGCTTTTAAAATTCTCTCTAGAATTTTCAAAATCCATGGCCACATGTTTACAATTTCACGTCAAAAAATTGCTAAAATTCCAGTTGAAATTTTTTCAAAGTCCCTTAAAAATTTTCCAATTTTTGTCCCAATTCTTCCCATTCCCATTGAAACTTTTCAAATCCCTCTCAAAATTGTTGAAATTCTGTTGAAGCTTTTAAAATTCTCTCTAGAATTTTCAAAATCCATGTCCACATGTTTACAATTTCACGTCAAAAAATGGCTAAAATTCCAGTTGAAATTTTTTCAAAGTCCCTTAAAAATTTTCCAATTTCTGTCCCAATTCTTCCCATTCCCATTGAAACTTTTCAAATCCCTCTCAAAATTGTTGAAATTCTGTTGAAGCTTTTAAAATTCTCTCTAGAATTTTCAAAATCCATGTCCACATGTTTACATTTTCACATAAAAAAATGGCTAAAATTCCAGTTGAAATTTTTTCAAAGTCCCTTAAAAATTTTCCAATTTTTGTCCCAATTCTTCCCATTCCCATTGAAACTTTTCAAATCCCTCTCAAAATTGTTGAAATTCTCTTGAAGCTTTTAAAATTCTCTCTAGAATTTTCAAAATCCATGTCCACATGTTTACATTTTCACATAAAAAAATGGCTAAAATTCCAGTTGAAATTTTTTCAAAGTCCCTTAAAAATTTTCCAATTTTTGTCCCAATTCTTCCCATTCCCATTGAAACTTTTCAAATCCCTCTCAAAATTGTTGAAATTCTCTTGAAGCTTTTAAAATTCTCTCTAGAATTTTCAAAATCCATGGCCACATGTTTACAATTTCACGTCAAAAAATTGCTAAAATTCCAGTTGAAATTTTTTCAAAGTCCCTTAAAAATTTTCCAATTTTTGTCCCAATTCTTCCCATTCCCATTGAAACTTTTCAAATCCCTCTCAAAATTGTTGAAATTCTGTTGAAGCTTTTAAAATTCTCTCTAGAATTTTCAAAATCCATGTCCACATGTTTACAATTTCACATAAAAAAATGGCTAAAATTCCAGTTGAAATTTTTTCAAAGTCCCTTAAAAATTTTCCAATTTTTGTCCCAATTCTTCCCATTCCCATTGAAACTTTTCAAATCCCTCTCAAAATTGTTGAAATTCTCTTGAAGCTTTTAAAATTCTCTCTAGAATTTTCAAAATCCATGGCCACATGTTTACAATTTCACGTCAAAAAATGGCTAAAATTCCAGTTGAAATTTTTTCAAAGTCCCTTAAAAATTTTCCAATTTTTGTCCCAATTCTTCCCATTCCCATTGAAACTTTTCAAATCCCTCTCAAAATTGTTGAAATTCTGTTGAAGCTTTTAAAATTCTCTCTAGAATTTTCAAAATCCATGTCCACATGTTTACAATTTCAACATAAAAAAATGGCTAAAATTCCAGTTGAAATTTTTTCAAAGTCCCTTAAAAATTTTCCAATTTTTGTCCCAATTCTTCCCATTCCCATTGAAACTTTTCAAATCCCTCTCAAAATTGTTGAAATTCTGTTGAAGCTTTTAAAATTCTCTCTAGAATTTTCAAAATCCATGTCCACATGTTTACATTTTCACATAAAAAAATGGCTAAAATTCCAGTTGAAATTTTTTCAAAGTCCCTTAAAAATTTTCCAATTTTTGTCCCAATTCTTCCCATTCCCATTGAAACTTTTCAAATCCCTCTCAAAATTGTTGAAATTCTGTTGAAGCTTTTAAAATTCTCTCTAGAATTTTCAAAATCCATGTCCACATGTTTACATTTTCACATAAAAAAATGGCTAAAATTCCAGTTGAAATTTTTTCAAAGTCCCTTAAAAATTTTCCAATTTTTGTCCCAATTCTTCCCATTCCCATTGAAACTTTTCAAATCCCTCTCAAAATTGTTGAAATTCTCTTGAAGCTTTTAAAATTCTCTCTAGAATTTTCAAAATCCATGGCCACATGTTTACAATTTCACGTAAAAAATGGCTAAAATTCCAGTTGAAATTTTTTCAAAGTCCCTTAAAAATTTTCCAATTTTTGTCCCAATTCTTCCCATTCCCATTGAAACTTTTCAAATCCCTCTCAAAATTGTTGAAATTCTGTTGAAGCTTTTAAAATTCTCTCTAGAATTTTCAAAATCCATGGCCACATGTTTACAATTTCACGTAAAAAATGGCTAAAATTCCAGTTGAAATTTTTTCAAAGTCCCTTAAAAATTTTCCAATTTTTGTCCCAATTCTTCCCATTCCCATTGAAACTTTTCAAATCCCTCTCAAAATTGTTGAAATTCTCTTGAAGCTTTTAAAATTCTCTCTAGAATTTTCAAAATCCATGTCCACATGTTTACTATTTCACATAAAAAAATGGCTAAAATTCCAGTTGAAATTTTTTCAAAGTCCCTTAAAAATTTTCCAATTTTTGTCCCAATTCTTCCCATTCCCATTGAAACTTTTCAAATCGCTCTCAAAATTGTTGAAATTCTCTTGAAGCTTTTAAAATTCTCTCTAGAATTTTCAAAATCCACTTCAACATGTTTACAATTTCACGTCAAAAAATGGCTAAAATTCCAGTTGAAATTTTTTCAAAGTCCCTTAAAAATTTTCCAATTTTTGTCCCAATTCTTCCCATTCCCATTGAAACTTTTCAAATCCCTCTCAAAATTGTTGAAATTCTCTTGAAGCTTTTAAAATTCTCTCTAGAATTTTCAAAATCCATGGCCACATGTTTACAATTTCACGTCAAAAAATGGCTAAAATTCCAGTTGAAATTTTTTCAAAGTCCCTTAAAAATTTTCCAATTTTTGTCCCAATTCTTCCCATTCCCATTGAAAATTTTCAAATCCCTCTCAAAATTGTTGAAATTCTGTTGAAGCTTTTAAAATTCTCTCTAGAATTTTCAAAATCCATGGCCACATGTTTACAATTTCACGTCAAAAAATGGCTAAAATTCCAGTTGAAATTTTTTCAAAGTCCCTTAAAAATTTTCCAATTTTTGTCCCAATTCTTCCCATTCCCATTGAAACTTTTCAAATCCCTCTCAAAATTGTAGAAATTCTGTTGAAGCTTTTAAAATTCTCTCTAGAATTTTCAAAATCCATGTCCACATGTTTACAATTTCACGTCAAAAAATGGCTAAAATTCCAGTTGAAATTTTTTCAAAGTCCCTTAAAAATTTTCCAATTTTTGTCCCAATTCTTCCCATTCCCATTGAAACTTTTCAAATCCCTCTCAAAATTGTTGAAATTCTCTTGAAGCTTTTAAAATTCTCTCTAGAATTTTCAAAATCCATGGCCACATGTTTACAATTTCACGTCAAAAAATTGCTAAAATTCCAGTTGGAATTTTTTCAAAGTCCCTTAAAAATTTTCCAATTTTTGTCCCAATTCTTCCCATTCCCATTGAAACTTTTCAAATCCCTCTCAAAATTGTTGAAATTCTGTTGAAGCTTTTAAAATTCTCTCTAGAATTTTCAAAATCCATGTCCACATGTTTACTATTTCACATAAAAAAATGGCTAAAATTCCAGTTGAAATTTTTTCAAAGTCCCTTAAAAATTTTCCAATTTTTGTCCCAATTCTTCCCATTCCCATTGAAACTTTTCAAATCCCTCTCAAAATTGTTGAAATTCTCTTGAAGCTTTTAAAATTCTCTCTAGAATTTTCAAAATCCACTTCAACATGTTTACAATTTCACGTCAAAAAATGGCTAAAATTCCAGTTGAAATTTTTTCAAAGTCCCTTAAAAATTTTCCAATTTTTGTCCCAATTCTTCCCATTCCCATTGAAACTTTTCAAATCCCTCTCAAAATTGTTGAAATTCTGTTGAAGCTTTTAAAATTCTCTCTAGAATTTTCAAAATCCATGGCCACATGTTTACAATTTCACGTCAAAAAATTGCTAAAATTCCAGTTGAAATTTTTTCAAAGTCCCTTAAAAATTTTCCAATTTTTGTCCCAATTCTTCCCATTCCCATTGAAAATTTTCAAATCCCTCTCAAAATTGTTGAAATTCTGTTGAAGCTTTTAAAATTCTCTCTAGAATTTTCAAAATCCATGTCCACATGTTTACAATTTCACGTCAAAAAATTGCTAAAATTCCAGTTGAAATTTTTTCAAAGTCCCTTAAAAATTTTCCAATTTTTGTCCCAATTCTTCCCATTCCCATTGAAACTTTTCAAATCCCTCTCAAAATTGTTGAAATTCTCTTGAAGCTTTTAAAATTCTCTCTAGAATTTTCAAAATCCGTGGCCACATGTTTACAATTTCACGTAACAAAATGGCTAAAATTCCAGTTGAAATTTTTTCAAAGTCCCTTAAAAATTTTCCAATTTTTGTCCCAATTCTTCCCATTCCCATTGAAACTTTTCAAATCCCTCTCAAAATTGTTGAAATTCTGTTGAAGCTTTTAAAATTCTCTCTAGAATTTTCAAAATCCATGTCCACATATTTACAATTTCACATAAAAAATGGCTAAAATTCCAGTTGAAATTTTTTCAAAGTCCCTTAAAAATTTTCCAGTTTTTGTCCCAATTCTTCCCATTCCCATTGAAACTTTTCAAATCCCTCTCAAAATTGTTGAAATTCTGTTGAAGCTTTTAAAATTCTCTCTAGAATTTTCAAAATCCATGGCCACATGTTTACAATTTCACGTCAAAAAATGGCTAAAATTCCAGTTGAAATTTTTCAAAGTCCCTTAAAAATTTTCCAATTTTTGTCCCAATTCTTCCCATTCCCATTGAAACTTTTCAAATCCCTCTCAAAATTGTTGAAATTCTCTTGAAGCTTTTAAAATTCTCTCTAGAATTTTCAAAATCCATGGCCACATGTTTACAATTTCACGTCAAAAAATGGCTAAAATTCCAGTTGAAATTTTTTCAAAGTCCCTTAAAAATTTTCCAATTTTTGTCCCAATTCTTCCCATTCCCATTGAAACTTTTCAAATCCCTCTCAAAATTGTTGAAATTCTGTTGAAGCTTTTAAAATTCTCTCTAGAATTTTCAAAATCCACTTCAACATGTTTACAATTTCACGTAAAAAAATGGCTAAAATTCCAGTTGGAATTTTTTCAAAGTCCCTTAAAAATTTTCCAATTTTTGTCCCAATTCTTCCCATTCCATTGAAACTTTTCAAATCCCTCTCAAAATTGTTGAAATTCTCTTGAAGCTTTTAAAATTCTCTCTAGAATTTTCAAAATCCGTGGCCACATGTTTACAATTTCACGTCAAAAAATGGCTAAAATTCCAGTTGAAATTTTTTCAAAGTCCCTTAAAAATTTTCCAATTTTTGTCCCAATTCTTCCCATTCCCATTGAAACTTTTCAAATCCCTCTCAAAATTGTTGAAATTCTGTTGAAGCTTTTAAAATTCTCTCTAGAATTTTCAAAATCCATGTCCACATATTTACAATTTCACATAAAAAAATGGCTAAAATTCCAGTTGAAATTTTTTCAAAGTCCCTTAAAAATTTTCCAATTTTTGTCCCAATTCTTCCCATTCCCATTGAAACTTTTCAAATCCCTCTCAAAATTGTTGAAATTCTCTTGAAGCTTTAAAAATTCTCTCTAGAATTTTCAAAATCCACTTCAACATGTTTACAATTTCACGTCAAAAAATGGCTAAAATTCCAGTTGAAATTTTTTCAAAGTCCCTTAAAAATTTTCCAATTTTTGTCCCAATTCTTCCCATTCCCATTGAAACTTTTCAAATCCCTCTCAAAATTGTTGAAATTCTGTTGAAGCTTTAAAATTCTCTCTAGAATTTTCAAAATCCATGTCCACATGTTTACAATTTCACGTAAAAAAAATGCTAAAATTCCAGTTGAAATTTTTTCAAAGTCCCTTAAAAATTTTCCAATTTTTGTCCCAATTCTTCCCATTCCCATTGAAACTTTTCAAATCCCTCTCAAAATTGTTGAAATTCTGTTGAAGCTTTTAAAATTCTCTCTAGAATTTTCAAAATCCATGTCCACGTTTACAATTTCACATAAAAAAATGGCTAAAATTCCAGTTGAAAATTTTCAAAGTCCCTTAAAAATTTTCCAATTTTTGTCCCAATTCTTCCCATTCCCATTGAAACTTTCAAATCCCTCTCAAAATTGTTGAAATTCTGTTGAAGCTTTTAAAATTCTCTCTAGAATTTTCAAAATCCATGTCCACATGTTTACAATTTCACATAAAAAAATGGCTAAAATTCCAGTTGAAATTTTTTCAAAGTCCCTTAAAAATTTTCCAATTTTTGTCCCAATTCTTCCCATTCCCATTGAAACTTTTCAAATCGCTCTCAAAATTGTTGAAATTCTGTTGAAGCTTTTAAAATTCTCTCTAGAATTTTCAAAATCCTCTTCAACATGTTTACAATTTCACGTCAAAAAATGGCTAAAATTCCAGTTGAAATTTTTTCAAAGTCCCTTAAAATTTTCCAATTTTTGTCCCAATTCTTCCCATTCCAATTGAAACTTTTCAAATCCCTCTCAAAATTGTTGAAATTCTGTTGAAGCTTTTAAAATTCTCTCTAGAATTTTCAAAATCCATGGCCACATGTTTACAATTTCACGTCAAAAAATGGCTAAAATTCCAGTTGAAATTTTTTCAAAGTCCCTTAAAAATTTTCCAATTTTTGTCCCAATTCTTCCCATTCCCATTGAAAATTTTCAAATCCCTCTCAAAATTGTTGAAATTCTGTTGAAGCTTTTAAAATTCTCTCTAGAATTTTCAAAATCCACTTCAACATGTTTACAATTTCACGTCAAAAAATGGCTAAAATTCCAGTTGAAATTTTTTCAAAGTCCCTTAAAAATTTTCCAATTTTTGTCCCAATTCTTCCCATTCCCATTGAAACTTTTCAAATCCCTCTCAAAATTGTTGAAATTCTGTTGAAGCTTTTAAAATTCTCTCTAGAATTTTCAAAATCCGTGGCCACATGTTTACAATTTCACGTCAAAAAATGGCTAAAATTCCAGTTGAAATTTTTTCAAAGTCCCTTAAAAATTTTCCAATTTTTGTCCCAATTCTTCCCATTCCCATTGAAACTTTTCAAATCCCTCTCAAAATTGTTGAAATTCTGTTGAAGCTTTTAAAATTCTCTCTAGAATTTTCAAAATCCACTTCAACATGTTTACAATTTCACGTAAAAAAATGGCTAAAATTCCAGTTGAAATTTTTTCAAAGTCCCTTAAAAATTTTCCAATTTTTGTCCCAATTCTTCCCATTCCCATTGAAACTTTTCAATCCCTCTCAAAATTGTTGAAATTCTGTTGAAGCTTTTAAAATTCTCTCTAGAATTTTCAAAATCCATGGCCACATGTTTACAATTTCACGTAAAAAAAATGCTAAAATTCCAGTTGAAATTTTTTCAAAGTCCCTTAAAAATTTTCCAATTTTTGTCCCAATTCTTCCCATTCCCATTGAAAACTTTTCAAATCCCTCTCAAAATTGTTGAAATTCTCTTGAAGCTTTTAAAATTCTCTCTAGAATTTTCAAAATCCATGTCCACATATTTACAATTTCACATAAAAAAATGGCTAAAATTCCAGTTGAAATTTTTTCAAAGTCCCTTAAAAATTTTCCAATTTTTGTCCCAATT
Organism: Streptopelia decaocto; assembly: GCF_964273445.1. NCBI lineage: Eukaryota > Metazoa > Chordata > Aves > Columbiformes > Columbidae > Streptopelia > Streptopelia decaocto. The sequence continues at coordinate 19,113 of NW_028115887.1, forward strand.
CTTCCCATTCCCATTGAAACTTTTCAAATCCCTCTCAAAATTGTTGAAATTCTGTTGAAGCTTTTAAAATTCTCTCTAGAATTTTCAAAATCCACTTCAACATGTTTACAATTTCACGTAAAAAAATGGCTAAAATTCCAGTTGAAATTTTTTCAAAGTCCCTTAAAAATTTTCCCATTTTTGTCCCAATTCTTCCCATTCCCATTGAAACTTTTCAAATCCCTCTCAAAATTGTTGAAATTCTCTTGAAGCCTTTAAAATTCTCTCTAGAATTTTCAAAATCCATGGCCACATGTTTACAATTTCACGTCAAAAAATGGCTAAAATTCCAGTTGAAATTTTTCAAAGTCCCTTAAAAATTTTCCAATTTTTGTCCCAATTCTTCCATTCCCATTGAAAATTTTCAAATCCCTCTCAAAATTGTTGAAATTCTGTTGAAGCTTTTAAAATTCTCTCTAGAATTTTCAAAATCCACTTCAACATGTTTACAATTTCACGTCAAAAAATTGCTAAAATTCCAGTTGAAATTTTTTCAAAGTCCCTTAAAAATTTTCCAATTTTTGTCCCAATTCTTTCCATTCCCATTGAAACTTTTCAAATCCCTCTCAAATTGTTGAAATTCTCTTGAAGCTTTTAAAATTCTCTCTAGAATTTTCAAAATCCATGGCCACATGTTTACAATTTCACGTCAAAAAATGGCTAAAATTCCAGTTGAAATTTTTTCAAAGTCCCTTAAAAATTTTCCAATTTTTGTCCCAATTCTTCCCATTCCCATTGAAACTTTTCAAATCCCTCTCAAAATTGTTGAAATTCTGTTGAAGCTTTTAAAATTCTCTCTAGAATTTTCAAAATCCACTTCAACATGTTTACAATTTCACGTCAAAAAATTGCTAAAATTCCAGTTGAAATTTTTTCAAAGTCCCTTAAAAATTTTCCAATTTTTGTCCCAATTCTTCCCATTCCCATTGAAACTTTTCAAATCCCTCTCAAAATTGTTGAAATTCTGTTGAAGCTTTTAAAATTCTCTCTAGAATTTTCAAAATCCGTGGCCACATGTTTACAATTTCACGTCAAAAAATTGCTAAAATTCCAGTTGAAATTTTTTCAAAGTCCCTTAAAAATTTTCCAATTTTTGTCCCAATTCTTCCCATTCCCATTGAAACTTTTCAAATCCCTCTCAAAATTGTTGAAATTCTGTTGAAGCTTTTAAAATTCTCTCTAGAATTTTCAAAATCCACTTCAACATGTTTACAATTTCACGTAAAAAAATGGCTAAAATTCCAGTTGAAATTTTTTCAAAGTCCTTAAAAATTTTCCAATTTTTGTCCCAATTCTTCCCATTCCCATTGAAACTTTTCAAATCCCTCTCAAAATTGTTGAAATTCTGTTGAAGCTTTTAAAATTCTCTCTAGAATTTTCAAAATCCATGGCCACATGTTTACAATTTCACGTAAAAAAAATGCTAAAATTCCAGTTGAAATTTTTTCAAAGTCCCTTAAAAATTTTCCAATTTTTGTCCCAATTCTTCCCATTCCCATTGAAACTTTTCAAATCCCTCTCAAAATTGTTGAAATTCTCTTGAAGCTTTTAAAATTCTCTCTAGAATTTTCAAAATCCATGTCCACATGTTTACAATTTCACATAAAAAATGGCTAAAATTCCAGTTGAAATTTTTTCAAAGTCCCTTAAAATTTTCCAATTTTTGTCCCAATTCTTCCCATTCCCATTGAAACTTTTCAAATCCCTCTCAAAATTGTTGAAATTCTGTTGAAGCTTTTAAAATTCTCTCTAGAATTTTCAAAATCCATGGCCACATGTTTACAATTTCACGTCAAAAAATTGCTAAAATTCCAGTTGGAATTTTTTCAAAGTCCCTTAAAAATTTTCCAATTTTTGTCCCAATTCTTCCCATTCCCATTGAAACTTTTCAAATCCCTCTCAAAATTGTTGAAATTCTGTTGAAGCTTTTAAAATTCTCTCTAGAATTTTCAAAATCCACTTCAACATGTTTACAATTTCACGTAAAAAAATGGCTAAAATTCCAGTTGAAATTTTTTCAAAGTCCCTTAAAAATTTTCCCATTTTTGTCCCAATTCTTCCCATTCCCATTGAAACTTTTCAAATCCCTCTCAAAATTGTTGAAATTCTCTTGAAGCCTTTAAAATTCTCTCTAGAATTTTCAAAATCCATGGCCACATGTTTACAATTTCACGTCAAAAAATGGCTAAAATTCCAGTTGAAATTTTTTCAAAGTCCCTTAAAAATTTTCCAATTTTTGTCCCAATTCTTCCCATTCCCATTGAAACTTTTCAAATCCCTCTCAAAATTGTTGAAATTCTGTTGAAGCTTTTAAAATTCTCTCTAGAATTTTCAAAATCCACTTCAACATGTTTACAATTTCACGTCAAAAAATTGCTAAAATTCCAGTTGAAATTTTTTCAAAGTCCCTTAAAAATTTTCCAATTTTTGTCCCAATTCTTCCCATTCCCATTGAAACTTTTCAAATCCCTCTCAAAATTATTGAAATTCTCTTGAAGCTTTTAAAATTCTCTCTAGAATTTTCAAAATCCATGTCCACATATTTACAATTTCACATAAAAAAATGCTAAAATTCCAGTTGAAATTTTTTCAAAGTCCCTTAAAAATTTTCCAATTTTTGTCCCAATTCTTCCCATTCCCATTGAAACTTTTCAAATCCTCTCAAAATTGTTGAAATTCTGTTGAAGCTTTTAAAATTCTCTCTAGAATTTTCAAAATCCATGTCCACATGTTTACAATTTCACATAAAAAAATGGCTAAAATTCCAGTTGAAATTTTTTCAAAGTCCCTTAAAAATTTTCCAATTTTTGTCCCAATTCTTCCCATTCCCATTGAAACTTTTCAAATCCCTCTCAAAATTGTTGAAATTCTGTTGAAGCTTTTAAAATTCTCTCTAGAATTTTCAAAATCCATGTCCACATGTTTACAATTTCACATAAAAAATGGCTAAAATTCCAGTTGAAATTTTTTCAAAGTCCCTTAAAAATTTTCCAATTTTTGTCCCAATTCTTCCCATTCCCATTGAAACTTTTCAAATCCCTCTCAAAATTGTAGAAATTCTGTTGAAGCTTTTAAAATTCTCTCTAGAATTTTCAAAATCCATGTCCACATGTTTACAATTTCACGTCCAAAAATGGCTAAAATTCCAGTTGAAATTTTTTCAAAGTCCCTTAAAAATTTTCCAATTTTTGTCCCAATTCTTCCCATTCCCATTGAAACTTTTCAAATCCCTCTCAAAATTGTTGAAATTCTCTTGAAGCTTTTAAAATTCTCTCTAGAATTTTCAAAATCCATGGCCACATGTTTACAATTTCACGTCAAAAAATTGCTAAAATTCCAGTTGAAATTTTTTCAAAGTCCCTTAAAAATTTTCTAATTTTTGTCCCAATTCTTCCCATTCCCATTGAAAATTTTCAAATCCCTCTCAAAATTGTTGAAATTCTGTTGAAGCTTTTAAAATTCTCTCTAGAATTTTCAAAATCCATGTCCACATGTTTACAATTTCACGTAAAAAAATGGCTAAAATTCCAGTTGAAATTTTTTCAAAGTCCCTTAAAAATTTTCCAATTTTTGTCCCAATTCTTCCCATTCCCATTGAAACTTTTCAAATCCCTCTCAAAATTGTAGAAATTCTGTTGAAGCTTTTAAAATTCTCTCTAGAATTTTCAAAATCCATGTCCACATGTTTACAATTTCACGTCAAAAAATGGCTAAAATTCCAGTTGAAATTTTTTCAAAGTCCCTTAAAAATTTTCCAATTTTTGTCCCAATTCTTCCCATTCCCATTGAAACTTTTCAAATCCCTCTCAAAATTGTTGAAATTCTGTTGAAGCTTTTAAAATTCTCTCTAGAATTTTCAAAATCCATGTCCACATGTTTACAATTTCACGTCAAAAAATTGCTAAAATTCCAGTTGGAATTTTTTCAAAGTCCCTTAAAAATTTTCCAATTTTTGTCCCAATTCTTCCCATTCCCATTGAAACTTTTCAAATCCCTCTCAAAATTGTTGAAATTCTGTTGAAGCTTTTAAAATTCTCTCTAGAATTTTCAAAATCCGTGGCCACATGTTTACAATTTCACGTAACAAAATGGCTAAAATTCCAGTTGAAATTTTTCAAAGTCCCTTAAAAATTTTCCAATTTTTGTCCCAATTCTTCCCATTCCCATTGAAACTTTTCAAATCCCTCTCAAAATTGTTGAAATTCTCTTGAAGCTTTTAAAATTCTCTCTAGAATTTTCAAAATCCATGTCCACATATTTACAATTTCACATAAAAAAATGGCTAAAATTCCAGTTGAAATTTTTTCAAAGTCCCTTAAAAATTTTCCAATTTTTGTCCCAATTCTTCCCATTCCCATTGAAACTTTTCAAATCCCTCTCAAAATTGTTGAAATTCTGTTGAAGCTTTTAAAATTCTCTCTAGAATTTTCAAAATCCGTGGCCACATGTTTACAATTTCACGTCAAAAAATTGCTAAAATTCCAGTTGAAATTTTTTCAAAGTCCCTTAAAAATTTTCCCATTTTTGTCCCAATTCTTCCCATTCCCATTGAAACTTTTCAAATCCCTCTCAAAATTGTTGAAATTCTCTTGAAGCTTTTAAAATTCTCTCTAGAATTTTCAAAATCCATGGCCACATGTTTACAATTTCACGTCAAAAAATTGCTAAAATTCCAGTTGAAATTTTTTCAAAGTCCCTTAAAAATTTTCCAATTTTTGTCCCAATTCTTCCCATTCCCATTGAAACTTTTCAAATCCCTCTCAAAATTGTTGAAATTCTGTTGAAGCTTTAAAATTCTCTCTAGAATTTTCAAAATCCATGGCCACATGTTTACAATTTCACGTCAAAAAATTGCTAAAATTCCAGTTGGAATTTTTTCAAAGTCCCTTAAAAATTTTCCAATTTTTGTCCCAATTCTTCCCATTCCCATTGAAACTTTTCAAATCCCTCTCAAAATTGTTGAAATTCTGTTGAAGCTTTTAAAATTCTCTCTAGAATTTTCAAAATCCGTGGCCACATGTTTACAATTTCACGTAACAAAATGGCTAAAATTCCAGTTGAAATTTTTTCAAAGTCCCTTAAAAATTTTCCAATTTTTGTCCCAATTCTTCCCATTCCCATTGAAACTTTTCAAATCCCTCTCAAAATTGTTGAAATTCTCTTGAAGCTTTTAAAATTCTCTCTAGAATTTTCAAAATCCGTGGCCACATGTTTACAATTTCACGTCAAAAAATGGCTAAAATTCCAGTTGAAATTTTTTCAAAGTCCCTTAAAAATTTTCCAATTTTTGTCCCAATTCTTCCCATTCCCATTGAAACTTTTCAAATCCCTCTCAAAATTGTTGAAATTCTGTTGAAGCTTTTAAAATTCTCTCTAGAATTTTCAAAATCCATGTCCACATATTTACAATTTCACATAAAAAAATGGCTAAAATTCCAGTTGAAATTTTTCAAAGTCCCTTAAAAATTTTCCAATTTTTGTCCCAATTCTTCCCATTCCCATTGAAACTTTTCAAATCCCTCTCAAAATTGTTGAAATTCTGTTGAAGCTTTTAAAATTCTCTCTAGAATTTTCAAAATCCACTTCAACATGTTTACAATTTCACGTAAAAAAATGGCTAAAATTCCAGTTGAAATTTTTTCAAAGTCCCTTAAAAATTTTCCAATTTTTGTCCCAATTCTTTCCCATTCCCATTGAAAACTTTTCAAATCCCTCTCAAATTGTTGAAATTCTGTTGAAGCTTTTAAAATTCTCTCTAGAATTTTCAAAATCCATGTCCACATGTTTACAATTTCACGTAAAAAAAATGCTAAAATTCCAGTTGAAATTTTTTCAAAGTCCCTTAAAAATTTTCCAATTTTTGTCCCAATTCTTCCCATTCCCATTGAAACTTTTCAAATCCCTCTCAAAATTGTTGAAATTCTGTTGAAGCTTTTAAAATTCTCTCTAGAATTTTCAAAATCCATGTCCACATGTTTACAATTTCACATAAAAAAATGGCTAAAATTCCAGTTGAAAATTTTCAAAGTCCCTTAAAAATTTTCCAATTTTTGTCCCAATTCTTCCCATTCCCATTGAAACTTTTCAAATCCCTCTCAAAATTGTTGAAATTCTGTTGAAGCTTTTAAAATTCTCTCTAGAATTTTCCAAAATCCATGTCCACATGTTTACAATTTCACGTCAAAAAATGGCTAAAATTCCAGTTGAAATTTTTTCAAAGTCCCTTAAAAATTTTCCAATTTTTGTCCCAATTCTTCCCATTCCCATTGAAACTTTCAAATCCCTCTCAAAAGTGTTGAAATTCTCTTGAAGCTTTTAAAATTCTCTCTAGAATTTTCAAAATCCATGTCCACATGTTTACAATTTCACGTCAAAAAATGGCTAAAATTCCAGTTGAAATTTTTTCAAAGTCCCTTAAAAATTTTCCAATTTTTGTCCCAATTCTTCCCATTCCCATTGAAACTTTTCAAATCCCTCTCAAAATTGTAGAAATTCTGTTGAAGCTTTTAAAATTCTCTCTAGAATTTTCAAAATCCATGTCCACATGTTTACAATTTCACGTCAAAAAATGGCTAAAATTCCAGTTGAAATTTTTTCAAAGTCCCTTAAAAATTTTCCAATTTTTGTCCCAATTCTTCCCATTCCCATTGAAACTTTTCAAATCCCTCTCAAAATTGTTGAAATTCTGTTGAAGCTTTTAAAATTCTCTCTAGAATTTTCAAAATCCATGGCCACATGTTTACAATTTCACGTCAAAAAATTGCTAAAATTCCAGTTGGAATTTTTTCAAAGTCCTTAAAAATTTTCCAATTTTTGTCCCAATTCTTCCCATTCCCATTGAAACTTTCAAATCCCTCTCAAAATTGTTGAAATTCTGTTGAAGCTTTTAAAATTCTCTCTAGAATTTTCAAAATCCGTGGCCACATGTTTACAATTTCACGTCAAAAAATGGCTAAAATTCCAGTTGAAATTTTTTCAAAGTCCCTGAAAAATTTTCCAATTTTTGTCCCAATTCTTCCCATTCCCATTGAAACTTTTCAAATCCCTCTCAAAATTGTTGAAATTCTCTTGAAGCTTTTAAAATTCTCTCTAGAATTTTCAAAATCCATGTCCACATATTTACAATTTCACATAAAAAAATGGCTAAAATTCCAGTTGAAATTTTTTCAAAGTCCCTTAAAAATTTTCCAATTTTTGTCCCAATTCTTCCCATTCCCATTGAAACTTTTCAAATCCCTCTCAAAATTGTTGAAATTCTGTTGAAGCTTTTAAAATTCTCTCTAGAATTTTCAAAATCCACTTCAACATGTTTACAATTTCACGTAAAAAAATGGCTAAAATTCCAGTTGAAATTTTTTCAAAGTCCCTTAAAAATTTTCCCATTTTTGTCCCAATTCTTCCCATTCCCATTGAAACTTTTCAAATCCCTCTCAAAATTGTTGAAATTCTCTTGAAGCTTTTAAAATTCTCTCTAGAATTTTCAAAATCCATGGCCACATGTTTACAATTTCACGTCAAAAATTGCTAAAATTCCAGTTGGAATTTTTTCAAAGTCCCTTAAAAATTTTCCAATTTTTGTCCCAATTCTTCCCATTCCCATTGAAACTTTTCAAATCCCTCTCAAAATTGTTGAAATTCTGTTGAAGCTTTTAAAATTCTCTCTAGAATTTTCAAAATCCGTGGCCACATGTTTACAATTTCACGTAACAAAATGGCTAAAATTCCAGTTGAAATTTTTTCAAAGTCCCTTAAAAATTTTCCAATTTTTGTCCCAATTCTTCCCATTCCCATTGAAACTTTTCAAATCCCTCTCAAAATTGTTGAAATTCTCTTGAAGCTTTTAAAATTCTCTCTAGAATTTTCAAAATCCATGTCCACATGTTTACAATTTCACATAAAAAAATGGCTAAAATTCCAGTTGAAATTTTTTCAAAGTCCCTTAAAAATTTTCCAATTTTTGTCCCAATTCTTCCCATTCCCATTGAAACTTTTCAAATCCCTCTCAAAATTGTAGAAATTCTGTTGAAGCTTTTAAAATTCTCTCTAGAATTTTCAAAATCCATGTCCACATGTTTACAATTTCACGTCAAAAAATGGCTAAAATTCCAGTTGAAATTTTTTCAAAGTCCCTTAAAAATTTTCCAATTTTTGTCCCAATTCTTCCCATTCCCATTGAAACTTTTCAAATCCCTCTCAAAATTGTTGAAATTCTGTTGAAGCTTTTAAAATTCTCTCTAGAATTTTCAAAATCCACTTCAACATGTTTACAATTTCACGTAAAAAAATGGCTAAAATTCCAGTTGAAATTTTTCAAAGTCCCTTAAAAATTTTCCAATTTTTGTCCCAATTCTTCCCATTCCCATTGAAACTTTTCAAATCCCTCTCAAAATTGTTGAAATTCTGTTGAAGCTTTTTAAATTCTCTCTAGAATTTTCAAAATCCATGTCCACATGTTTACAATTTCACGTAAAAAAAAATGCTAAAATTCCAGTTGAAATTTTTTCAAAGTCCCTTAAAAATTTTCCAATTTTTGTCCCAATTCTTCCCATTCCCATTGAAACTTTTCAAATCCCTCTCAAAATTGTTGAAATTCTCTTGAAGCTTTTAAAATTCTCTCTAGAATTTTCAAAATCCACTTCAACATGTTTACAATTTCACGTAAAAAAATGGCTAAAATTCCAGTTGAAATTAATTTTTTCAAAGTCCCTTAAAAATTTTCCCATTTTTGTCCCAATTCTTCCCATTCCCATTGAAACTTTTCAAATCCCTCTCAAAATTGTTGAAATTCTCTTGAAGCTTTTAAAATTCTCTCTAGAATTTTCAAAATCCATGGCCACATGTTTACAATTTCACGTCAAAAAATTGCTAAAATTCCAGTTGAAATTTTTTCAAAGTCCCTTAAAAATTTTCCAATTTTTGTCCCAATTCTTCCCATTCCCATTGAAACTTTTCAAATCCCTCTCAAAATTGTTGAAATTCTGTTGAAGCTTTTAAAATTCTCTCTAGAATTTTCAAAATCCATGGCCACATGTTTACAATTTCACGTCAAAAAATTGCTAAAATTCCAGTTGGAATTTTTTCAAAGTCCCTTAAAAATTTTCCAATTTTTGTCCCAATTCTTCCCATTCCCATTGAAACTTTTCAAATCCCTCTCAAAAGTGTTGAAATTCTCTTGAAGCTTTTAAAATTCTCTCTAGAATTTTCAAAATCCATGGCCACATGTTTACAATTTCACGTCAAAAAATTGCTAAAATTCCAGTTGGAATTTTTTCAAAGTCCCTTAAAAATTTTCCAATTTTTGTCCCAATTCTTCCCATTCCCATTGAAACTTTTCAAATCCCTCTCAAAATTGTTGAAATTCTCTTGAAGCTTTTAAAATTCTCTCTAGAATTTTCAAAATCCGTGGCCACATGTTTACAATTTCACGTAACAAAATGGCTAAAATTCCAGTTGAAATTTTTTCAAAGTCCCTTAAAAATTTTCCAATTTTTGTCCCAATTCTTCCCATTCCCATTGAAACTTTTCAAATCCCTCTCAAAATTGTTGAAATTCTCTTGAAGCTTTTAAAATTCTCTCTAGAATTTTCAAAATCCATGTCCACATATTTACAATTTCACATAAAAAAATGGCTAAAATTCCAGTTGAAATTTTTTCAAAGTCCCTTAAAAATTTTCCAATTTTTGTCCCAATTCTTCCCATTCCCATTGAAACTTTTCAAATCCCTCTCAAAATTGTTGAAATTCTGTTGAAGCTTTTAAAATTCTCTCTAGAATTTTCAAAATCCACTTCAACATGTTTACAATTTCACGTAAAAAAATGGCTAAAATTCCAGTTGAAATTTTTTCAAAGTCCCTTAAAAATTTTCCCATTTTTGTCCCAATTCTTCCCATTCCCATTGAAACTTTTCAAATCCCTCTCAAAATTGTTGAAATTCTCTTGAAGCTTTTAAAATTCTCTCTAGAATTTTCAAAATCCATGGCCACATGTTTACAATTTCACGTCAAAAAATGGCTAAAATTCCAGTTGAAATTTTTTCAAAGTCCCTTAAAAATTTTCCAATTTTTGTCCCAATTCTTCCCATTCCCATTGAAACTTTTCAAATCCCTCTCAAAATTGTTGAAATTCTGTTGAAGCTTTTAAAATTCTCTCTAGAATTTTCAAAATCCATGGCCACATGTTTACAATTTCACGTCAAAAAATTGCTAAAATTCCAGTTGGAATTTTTTCAAAGTCCCTTAAAAATTTTCCAATTTTTGTCCCAATTCTTCCCATTCCCATTGAAACTTTTCAAATCCCTCTCAAAATTGTTGAAATTCTGTTGAAGCTTTTAAAATTCTCTCTAGAATTTTCAAAATCCGTGGCCACATGTTTACAATTTCACGTAACAAAATGGCTAAAATTCCAGTTGAAATTTTTTCAAAGTCCCTTAAAAATTTTCCAATTTTTGTCCCAATTCTTCCCATTCCCATTGAAACTTTTCAAATCCCTCTCAAAATTGTTGAAATTCTCTTGAAGCTTTTAAAATTCTCTCTAGAATTTTCAAAATCCATGTCCACATATTTACAATTTCACATTAAAAAATGGCTAAAATTCCAGTTGAAATTTTTTCAAAGTCCCTTAAAAATTTTCCAATTTTTGTCCCAATTCTTCCCATTCCCATTGAAACTTTTCAAATCCCTCTCAAAATTGTTGAAATTCTGTTGAAGCTTTTAAAATTCTCTCTAGAATTTTCAAAATCCATGTCCACATATTTACAATTTCACATAAAAAAATGGCTAAAATTCCAGTTGAAATTTTTTCAAAGTCCCTTAAAAATTTTCCAATTTTTGTCCCAATTCTTCCCATTCCCATTGAAACTTTTCAAATCCCTCTCAAAATTGTTGAAATTCTGTTGAAGCTTTTAAAATTCTCTCTAGAATTTTCAAAATCCACTTCAACATGTTTACAATTTCACGTAAAAAAATGGCTAAAATTCCAGTTGAAATTTTTTCAAAGTCCCTTAAAAATTTTCCAATTTTTGTCCCAATTCTTCCCATTCCCATTGAAACTTTTCAAATCCCTCTCAAAATTGTTGAAATTCTGTTGAAGCTTTTAAAATTCTCTCTAGAATTTTCAAAATCCATGTCCACATGTTTACAATTTCACGTAAAAAAAATGCTAAAATTCCAGTTGAAATTTTTTCAAAGTCCCTTAAAAATTTTCCAATTTTTGTCCCAATTCTTCCCATTCCCATTGAAACTTTTCAAATCCCTCTCAAAATTGTTGAAATTCTGTTGAAGCTTTTAAAATTCTCTCTAGAATTTTCAAAATCCATGTCCACATGTTTACAATTTCACATAAAAAAATGGCTAAAATTCCAGTTGAAAATTTTCAAAGTCCCTTAAAAATTTTCCAATTTTTGTCCCAATTCTTCCCATTCCCATTGAAACTTTTCAAATCCCTCTCAAAATTGTTGAAATTCTGTTGAAGCTTTTAAAATTCTCTCTAGAATTTTCAAAATCCATGTCCACATGTTTACAATTTCACGTCAAAAAATGGCTAAAATTCCAGTTGAAATTTTTTCAAAGTCCCTTAAAAATTTTCCAATTTTTGTCCCAATTCTTCCCATTCCCATTGAAACTTTTCAAATCCCTCTCAAAAGTGTTGAAATTCTCTTGAAGCTTTTAAAATTCTCTCTAGAATTTTCAAAATCCATGTCCACATGTTTACAATTTCACGTCAAAAAATGGCTAAAATTCCAGTTGAAATTTTTTCAAAGTCCCTTAAAAATTTTCCAATTTTTGTCCCAATTCTTCCCATTCCCATTGAAACTTTTCAAATCCCTCTCAAAATTGTTGAAATTCTCTTGAAGCTTTTAAAATTCTCTCTAGAATTTTCAAAATCCGTGGCCACATGTTTACAATTTCACGTCAAAAAATGGCTAAAATTCCAGTTGAAATTTTTTCAAAGTCCCTTAAAAATTTTCCAATTTTTGTCCCAATTCTTCCCATTCCCATTGAAACTTTTCAAATCCCTCTCAAAATTGTTGAAATTCTGTTGAAGCTTTTAAAATTCTCTCTAGAATTTTCAAAATCCATGTCCACATATTTACAATTTCACATAAAAAAATGGCTAAAATTCCAGTTGAAATTTTTTCAAAGTCCCTTAAAAATTTTCCAATTTTTGTCCCAATTCTTCCCATTCCCATTGAAACTTTTCAAATCCCTCTCAAAATTGTTGAAATTCTGTTGAAGCTTTTAAAATTCTCTCTAGAATTTTCAAAATCCATGTCCACATGTTTACAATTTCACGTAAAAAAAATGCTAAAATTCCAGTTGAAATTTTTTCAAAGTCCCTTAAAAATTTTCCAATTTTTGTCCCAATTCTTCCCATTCCCATTGAAACTTTTCAAATCCCTCTCAAAATTGTTGAAATTCTGTTGAAGCTTTTAAAATTCTCTCTAGAATTTTCAAAATCCATGTCCACATGTTTACAATTTCACATAAAAAAATGGCTAAAATTCCAGTTGAAAATTTTCAAAGTCCCTTAAAAATTTTCCAATTTTTGTCCCAATTCTTCCCATTCCCATTGAAACTTTTCAAATCCCTCTCAAAATTGTTGAAATTCTGTTGAAGCTTTTAAAATTCTCTCTAGAATTTTCAAAATCCATGTCCACATGTTTACAATTTCACGTCAAAAAATGGCTAAAATTCCAGTTGAAATTTTTTCAAAGTCCCTTAAAAATTTTCCAATTTTTGTCCCAATTCTTCCCATTCCCATTGAAACTTTTCAAATCCCTCTCAAAAGTGTTGAAATTCTCTTGAAGCTTTTAAAATTCTCTCTAGAATTTTCAAAATCCATGTCCACATGTTTACAATTTCACGTCAAAAAATGGCTAAAATTCCAGTTGAAATTTTTTCAAAGTCCCTTAAAAATTTTCCAATTTTTGTCCCAATTCTTCCCATTCCCATTGAAACTTTTCAAATCCCTCTCAAAATTGTAGAAATTCTGTTGAAGCTTTTAAAATTCTCTCTAGAATTTTCAAAATCCATGTCCACATGTTTACAATTTCACGTCAAAAAATGGCTAAAATTCCAGTTGAAATTTTTTCAAAGTCCCTTAAAAATTTTCCAATTTTTGTCCCAATTCTTCCCATTCCCATTGAAACTTTTCAAATCCCTCTCAAAATTGTTGAAATTCTGTTGAAGCTTTTAAAATTCTCTCTAGAATTTTCAAAATCCATGGCCACATGTTTACAATTTCACGTCAAAAAATTGCTAAAATTCCAGTTGGAATTTTTTCAAAGTCCCTTAAAAATTTTCCAATTTTTGTCCCAATTCTTCCCATTCCCATTGAAACTTTTCAAATCCCTCTCAAAATTGTTGAAATTCTGTTGAAGCTTTTAAAATTCTCTCTAGAATTTTCAAAATCCGTGGCCACATGTTTACAATTTCACGTCAAAAAATGGCTAAAATTCCAGTTGAAATTTTTTCAAAGTCCCTTAAAAATTTTCCAATTTTTGTCCCAATTCTTCCCATTCCCATTGAAACTTTTCAAATCCCTCTCAAAATTGTTGAAATTCTCTTGAAGCTTTTAAAATTCTCTCTAGAATTTTCAAAATCCATGTCCACATGTTTACAATTTCACATAAAAAAATGGCTAAAATTCCAGTTGAAATTTTTTCAAAGTCCCTTAAAAATTTTCCAATTTTTGTCCCAATTCTTCCCATTCCCATTGAAACTTTTCAAATCCCTCTCAAAATTGTTGAAATTCTGTTGAAGCTTTTAAAATTCTCTCTAGAATTTTCAAAATCCACTTCAACATGTTTACAATTTCACGTAAAAAAATGGCTAAAATTCCAGTTGAAATTTTTTCAAAGTCCCTTAAAAATTTTCCCATTTTTGTCCCAATTCTTCCCATTCCCATTGAAACTTTTCAAATCCCTCTCAAAATTGTTGAAATTCTCTTGAAGCTTTTAAAATTCTCTCTAGAATTTTCAAAATCCATGGCCACATGTTTACAATTTCACGTCAAAAAATTGCTAAAATTCCAGTTGAATTTTTTCAAAGTCCCTTAAAAATTTTCCAATTTTTGTCCCAATTCTTCCCATTCCCATTGAAACTTTTCAAATCCCTCTCAAAATTGTTGAAATTCTGTTGAAGCTTTTAAAATTCTCTCTAGAATTTTCAAAATCCGTGGCCACATGTTTACAATTTCACGTAACAAAATGGCTAAAATTCCAGTTGAAATTTTTTCAAAGTCCCTTAAAAATTTTCCAATTTTTGTCCCAATTCTTCCCATTCCCATTGAAACTTTTCAAATCCCTCTCAAAATTGTTGAAATTCTCTTGAAGCTTTTAAAATTCTCTCTAGAATTTTCAAAATCCATGTCCACATGTTTACAATTTCACATAAAAAAATGGCTAAAATTCCAGTTGAAATTTTTTCAAAGTCCCTTAAAAATTTTCCAATTTTTGTCCCAATTCTTCCCATTCCCATTGAAACTTTTCAAATCCCTCTCAAAATTGTTGAAATTCTGTTGAAGCTTTTAAAATTCTCTCTAGAATTTTCAAAATCCATGTCCACATATTTACAATTTCACATAAAAAAATGGCTAAAATTCCAGTTGAAATTTTTTCAAAGTCCCTTAAAAATTTTCCAATTTTTGTCCCAATTCTTCCCATTCCCATTGAAACTTTTCAAATCCCTCTCAAAATTGTTGAAATTCTGTTGAAGCTTTTAAAATTCTCTCTAGAATTTTCAAAATCCACTTCAACATGTTTACAATTTCACGTAAAAAAATGGCTAAAATTCCAGTTGAAATTTTTTCAAAGTCCCTTAAAAATTTTCCAATTTTTGTCCCAATTCTTCCCATTCCCATTGAAACTTTTCAAATCCCTCTCAAAATTGTTGAAATTCTGTTGAAGCTTTTAAAATTCTCTCTAGAATTTTCAAAATCCATGTCCACATGTTTACAATTTCACGTAAAAAAAATGCTAAAATTCCAGTTGAAATTTTTTCAAAGTCCCTTAAAATATATTCTTCCCTTTAACGTTGAAATTCTCTTGAAGCTTTTAAAATTCTCTCTAGAATTTTCAAAATCCACTTCAACATCGAAGCTTTTAAAATTCTCTCTAGAATTTTCAAAATCCACTTCAACATGTTTACAATTTCACGTAAAAAAATGGCTAAAATTCCAGTTGAAATTTTTTCAAAGTCCCTTAAAAATTTTCCCATTTTTGTCCCAATTCTTCCCATTCCCATTGAAACTTTTCAAATCCCTCTCAAAATTGTTGAAATTCTCTTGAAGCTTTTAAAATTCTCTCTAGAATTTTCAAAATCCATGGCCACATGTTTACAATTTCACGTCAAAAAATTGCTAAAATTCCAGTTGAAATTTTTTCAAAGTCCCTTAAAAATTTTCCAATTTTTGTCCCAATTCTTCCCATTCCCATTGAAACTTTTCAAATCCCTCTCAAAATTGTTGAAATTCTGTTGAAGCTTTTAAAATTCTCTCTAGAATTTTCAAAATCCATGGCCACATGTTTACAATTTCACGTCAAAAAATTGCTAAAATTCCAGTTGGAATTTTTTCAAAGTCCCTTAAAAATTTTCCAATTTTTGTCCCAATTCTTCCCATTCCCATTGAAACTTTTCAAATCCCTCTCAAAAGTGTTGAAATTCTCTTGAAGCTTTTAAAATTCTCTCTAGAATTTTCAAAATCCATGGCCACATGTTTACAATTTCACGTCAAAAAATTGCTAAAATTCCAGTTGGAATTTTTTCAAAGTCCCTTAAAAATTTTCCAATTTTTGTCCCAATTCTTCCCATTCCCATTGAAACTTTTCAAATCCCTCTCAAAATTGTTGAAATTCTCTTGAAGCTTTTAAAATTCTCTCTAGAATTTTCAAAATCCGTGGCCACATGTTTACAATTTCACGTAACAAAATGGCTAAAATTCCAGTTGAAATTTTTTCAAAGTCCCTTAAAAATTTTCCAATTTTTGTCCCAATTCTTCCCATTCCCATTGAAACTTTTCAAATCCCTCTCAAAATTGTTGAAATTCTCTTGAAGCTTTTAAAATTCTCTCTAGAATTTTCAAAATCCATGTCCACATATTTACAATTTCACATAAAAAAATGGCTAAAATTCCAGTTGAAATTTTTTCAAAGTCCCTTAAAAATTTTCCAATTTTTGTCCCAATTCTTCCCATTCCCATTGAAACTTTTCAAATCCCTCTCAAAATTGTTGAAATTCTGTTGAAGCTTTTAAAATTCTCTCTAGAATTTTCAAAATCCACTTCAACATGTTTACAATTTCACGTAAAAAAATGGCTAAAATTCCAGTTGAAATTTTTTCAAAGTCCCTTAAAAATTTTCCCATTTTTGTCCCAATTCTTCCCATTCCCATTGAAACTTTTCAAATCCCTCTCAAAATTGTTGAAATTCTCTTGAAGCTTTTAAAATTCTCTCTAGAATTTTCAAAATCCATGGCCACATGTTTACAATTTCACGTCAAAAAATGGCTAAAATTCCAGTTGAAATTTTTTCAAAGTCCCTTAAAAATTTTCCAATTTTTGTCCCAATTCTTCCCATTCCCATTGAAACTTTTCAAATCCCTCTCAAAATTGTTGAAATTCTGTTGAAGCTTTTAAAATTCTCTCTAGAATTTTCAAAATCCATGGCCACATGTTTACAATTTCACGTCAAAAAATTGCTAAAATTCCAGTTGGAATTTTTTCAAAGTCCCTTAAAAATTTTCCAATTTTTGTCCCAATTCTTCCCATTCCAATTGAAACTTTTCAAATCCCTCTCAAAATTGTTGAAATTCTGTTGAAGCTTTTAAAATTCTCTCTAGAATTTTCAAAATCCGTGGCCACATGTTTACAATTTCACGTAACAAAATGGCTAAAATTCCAGTTGAAATTTTTTCAAAGTCCCTTAAAAATTTTCCAATTTTTGTCCCAATTCTTCCCATTCCCATTGAAACTTTTCAAATCCCTCTCAAAATTGTTGAAATTCTCTTGAAGCTTTTAAAATTCTCTCTAGAATTTTCAAAATCCATGTCCACATATTTACAATTTCACATAAAAAAATGGCTAAAATTCCAGTTGAAATTTTTTCAAAGTCCCTTAAAAATTTTCCAATTTTTGTCCCAATTCTTCCCATTCCCATTGAAACTTTTCAAATCCCTCTCAAAATTGTTGAAATTCTGTTGAAGCTTTTAAAATTCTCTCTAGAATTTTCAAAATCCATGTCCACATATTTACAATTTCACATAAAAAAATGGCTAAAATTCCAGTTGAAATTTTTTCAAAGTCCCTTAAAAATTTTCCAATTTTTGTCCCAATTCTTCCCATTCCCATTGAAACTTTTCAAATCCCTCTCAAAATTGTTGAAATTCTGTTGAAGCTTTTAAAATTCTCTCTAGAATTTTCAAAATCCACTTCAACATGTTTACAATTTCACGTAAAAAAATGGCTAAAATTCCAGTTGAAATTTTTTCAAAGTCCCTTAAAAATTTTCCAATTTTTGTCCCAATTCTTCCCATTCCCATTGAAACTTTTCAAATCCCTCTCAAAATTGTTGAAATTCTGTTGAAGCTTTTAAAATTCTCTCTAGAATTTTCAAAATCCATGTCCACATGTTTACAATTTCACGTAAAAAAAATGCTAAAATTCCAGTTGAAATTTTTTCAAAGTCCCTTAAAAATTTTCCAATTTTTGTCCCAATTCTTCCCATTCCCATTGAAACTTTTCAAATCCCTCTCAAAATTGTTGAAATTCTGTTGAAGCTTTTAAAATTCTCTCTAGAATTTTCAAAATCCATGTCCACATGTTTACAATTTCACATAAAAAAATGGCTAAAATTCCAGTTGAAAATTTTCAAAGTCCCTTAAAAATTTTCCAATTTTTGTCCCAATTCTTCCCATTCCCATTGAAACTTTTCAAATCCCTCTCAAAATTGTTGAAATTCTGTTGAAGCTTTTAAAATTCTCTCTAGAATTTTCAAAATCCATGTCCACATGTTTACAATTTCACGTCAAAAAATGGCTAAAATTCCAGTTGAAATTTTTTCAAAGTCCCTTAAAAATTTTCCAATTTTTGTCCCAATTCTTCCCATTCCCATTGAAACTTTTCAAATCCCTCTCAAAAGTGTTGAAATTCTCTTGAAGCTTTTAAAATTCTCTCTAGAATTTTCAAAATCCATGTCCACATGTTTACAATTTCACGTCAAAAAATGGCTAAAATTCCAGTTGAAATTTTTTCAAAGTCCCTTAAAAATTTTCCAATTTTTGTCCCAATTCTTCCCATTCCCATTGAAACTTTTCAAATCCCTCTCAAAATTGTAGAAATTCTGTTGAAGCTTTTAAAATTCTCTCTAGAATTTTCAAAATCCATGTCCACATGTTTACAATTTCACGTCAAAAAATTGCTAAAATTCCAGTTGAAATTTTTTCAAAGTCCCTTAAAAATTTTCCAATTTTTGTCCCAATTCTTCCCATTCCCATTGAAACTTTTCAAATCCCTCTCAAAATTGTTGAAATTCTGTTGAAGCTTTTAAAATTCTCTCTAGAATTTTCAAAATCCATGGCCACATGTTTACAATTTCACGTCAAAAAATTGCTAAAATTCCAGTTGGAATTTTTTCAAAGTCCCTTAAAAATTTTCCAATTTTTGTCCCAATTCTTCCCATTCCCATTGAAACTTTTCAAATCCCTCTCAAAATTGTTGAAATTCTGTTGAAGCTTTTAAAATTCTCTCTAGAATTTTCAAAATCCGTGGCCACATGTTTACAATTTCACGTAACAAAATGGCTAAAATTCCAGTTGAAATTTTTTCAAAGTCCCTTAAAAATTTTCCAATTTTTGTCCCAATTCTTCCCATTCCCATTGAAACTTTTCAAATCCCTCTCAAAATTGTTGAAATTCTCTTGAAGCTTTTAAAATTCTCTCTAGAATTTTCAAAATCCATGTCCACATATTTACAATTTCACATAAAAAAATGGCTAAAATTCCAGTTGAAATTTTTTCAAAGTCCCTTAAAAATTTTCCAATTTTTGTCCCAATTCTTCCCATTCCCATTGAAACTTTTCAAATCCCTCTCAAAATTGTTGAAATTCTGTTGAAGCTTTTAAAATTCTCTCTAGAATTTTCAAAATCCACTTCAACATGTTTACAATTTCACGTAAAAAAATGGCTAAAATTCCAGTTGAAATTTTTTCAAAGTCCCTTAAAAATTTTCCCATTTTTGTCCCAATTCTTCCCATTCCCATTGAAACTTTTCAAATCCCTCTCAAAATTGTTGAAATTCTCTTGAAGCTTTTAAAATTCTCTCTAGAATTTTCAAAATCCATGGCCACATGTTTACAATTTCACGTCAAAAAATTGCTAAAATTCCAGTTGAAATTTTTTCAAAGTCCCTTAAAAATTTTCCAATTTTTGTCCCAATTCTTCCCATTCCCATTGAAACTTTTCAAATCCCTCTCAAAATTGTTGAAATTCTGTTGAAGCTTTTAAAATTCTCTCTAGAATTTTCAAAATCCATGGCCACATGTTTACAATTTCACGTCAAAAAATTGCTAAAATTCCAGTTGAAATTTTTTCAAAGTCCCTTAAAAATTTTCCAATTTTTGTCCCAATTCTTCCCATTCCCATTGAAACTTTTCAAATCCCTCTCAAAATTGTTGAAATTCTGTTGAAGCTTTTAAAATTCTCTCTAGAATTTTCAAAATCCGTGGCCACATGTTTACAATTTCACGTAACAAAATGGCTAAAATTCCAGTTGAAATTTTTTCAAAGTCCCTTAAAAATTTTCCAATTTTTGTCCCAATTCTTCCCATTCCCATTGAAACTTTTCAAATCCCTCTCAAAATTGTTGAAATTCTGTTGAAGCTTTTAAAATTCTCTCTAGAATTTTCAAAATCCACGTGGCCACATGTTTACAATTTCACGTAAAAAAATGGCTAAAATTCCAGTTGAAATTTTTTCAAAGTCCCTTAAAAATTTTCCAATTTTTGTCCCAATTCTTCCCATTCCCATTGAAACTTTTCAAATCCCTCTCAAAATTGTTGAAATTCTGTTGAAGCTTTTAAAATTCTCTCTAGAATTTTCAAAATCCACTGTCCACATGTTTACAATTTCACGTAAAAAAAATGCTAAAATTCCAGTTGAAATTTTTTCAAAGTCCCTTAAAAATTTTCCAATTTTTGTCCCAATTCTTCCCATTCCCATTGAAACTTTTCAAATCCCTCTCAAAATTGTTGAAATTCTCTTGAAGCTTTTAAAATTCTCTCTAGAATTTTCAAAATCCATGTCCACATGTTTACAATTTCACGTAAAAAAATGCTAAAATTCCAGTTGAAA